>NC_068309.1:1898273-1900773 GCF_025860055.1 Xyrauchen texanus | reverse complement strand
GGGTTAAATTTGAACAGGGGTTTTCTTATACTGTAATAAGCCCTACGTGCTTTATCAGTCAGATCTTTTATTGCAGTGTCAAATGTTCCAGAAGCTGAGATTGTCAGACCCAAATAATTATAACAGGTGACATGATTAAGAATTGTTCCCCAAGTGTAAATTTGTATTTCTTGTCAGTAAGGCGAGGTTTTTTCTGAAAGATCATGATTTTAGACTTGTCCATGTTGATGGGTAAGGCCCAGTCGCTGCTGTACTGGTCCAGAAGCGAGAGGCTGTGGTGCAGACCCTCTTCATGAGGAGACAGCATCAGAAGATCGTCAGCGTACAGGAGGCTTCTGATCTCTCTGTCCTCGAGGGTCAGACCGGGACAAGAGGACTTCTCCAGTGTTGATGCCAGTTCATTAATATAGATATTAAATAGAGTCGGGCTGAGGCTGCAGCCTTGACGGACTCCTTTAGTTTGGCTGAAATAATCAGTACGTTTGTCATTAATCTTAACCCCGCATTGGTTCCCATTGTATATGTCCTTTATGATGTCATATGTCCTTCCTCCTATTCCACTTTGGATTAGTTTTAGGAAAAGTCCATTATGCCATACCGAATCAAAGGCTTTTTAAAATCAATGAAGCAGCCAAATATTTTCCCTTGTTTTGTTTGTTGGACGTGTTTTTGTATGAGTGTGTGGAGTGTGTAAATGTGATTTGATGTTCTCTGTTTAGGCATAAATCCAATTTGACAATTGTTAAGGATCTTGTGTTCTTGAATGAACTGAACTGATCTGTCATTGATGATGGAGCAGAAGAGTTTGCCCAGGTTGCTGCTCACTGTGATGCCCCTATAGTTATTTGGGTCGTACTTCTCACCCTGTTTAAAGATTGGTGTAATCAAATTTTCTTTCCATATCTCAGGAAAGTGTCCTGCTTTTAATAAAAGATTGAATAATTTGAGAATTGCATCTTTCAGTTTGGGGCTGCTGTGTTTCAGCATCTCATTTGATATTAAATCCACGCCACAGGATTTTTGAGTTTTTAGGGATTTCATCTTGTCTGTCAGTTCATTTAGTAATATGGGCTGGTCTAGATGGTTTAGCTGGTCTTTTACAGTGCGCTCCAGGGTATATAGTTGGGAGGTCAGATGTTTTTGGGTGAGGGTTAGTTCGTTTTGTGAATAGAGTTTTCCAAAATGTTCGGTCCAGATGTTTGGGTCATAGATGGGAATGTGTTTAGGTTCTTTTGATTGATCTAATTTACTCCATAATTCCCAAAAAGAATTCTGATCTACTGCCTCCTCAATCTTATTAAGCTTTGCTTTCATGTGATCAGCTTTTTTCTGTATTAGAAGTGACTTGTATGTTTTGAGGGTTTGCTGATATTTGTCTCGTGTTTGTTGGTTTGCAGGGTCTCTGTGTTTTAGATTTGATAATGATCTTAATTCTTTTCTTAATTTTTGGCACTCTTTATCAAACCAACCAACTTTAGCAATTTCTTTCTTACATCTATAATTTTTTCTTTTTCTCAGGGCTTTTCTGACCACTGTAGAAAATATTTCGTTTAATTGATGAGTTGCTAAATTGATAGTTTTCTTCTCTTCACTAAATGAAGTAGACAGAAATGAATCTATCATGTTCTGGACCTGAGTGCTGTGGAGCTGGGCTTCATACTGGGCAGGACTGTCTTTACCCCATATAAACGTGGAGGGAGGGGTGCAGTTTAACCTTGGGAACTGAAGGCCGGAGATTCACGGATCTGTTCAGACTGAGGACTGTGTGGCTGTGGTCTGATAATGGCAGCTGTGGCATTACTGTGAAATAGTTGACTTTACTGTGGTCTACATCAGTGATGGCGTAATCTACTGCGCTGCTGCCGAGATGTGAGCAGTAGGTGAACCGACCCAGAGAATCTCCCTTTGTTCTGCCGTTAGCGATATACAGGCCCAGGCTTTTGCAGAGCTGCAGGACTTGTTTTCCGTGCCTGTTTATCGTGTTGTCATAATTCTGACGTGCCTTCGTAAAGTGTTTCCGTTGATATATATGTGAGTTGTTAATATATTTGTCTCCATCTGTGGTAATGTAATCTGCTTCCTTCCCGTTCTAGCGTTCAGATCCCCATTAACAGAACCGATCCTAGAGCTTGAAAGTAAACGATCTCTGACTGTAGGGTTGGGAAGATGTCTTCATTATAATAAGGAGACTCGTATGGGGGATGTATGTGGCACACAGGTACAAGTCCTCATCTAAACACAGAAGCTCTTTTTGAAGTTTTAACCAAATATGTGTTTTCCCTTTTTCACAGGCTGAATATAGTGCCACAAATGATCTTTAAACCAAACTATGATTCCTCCTGAATCTCTTCCGTTTTTAATATTAGGCTGTTTGATTGAAGGGATTCAGTAGCTCTCTGTAGTTTGGAGGAGTGCAGATTTTGGAGTCTAAACGACACCATGTCTCAAGTAATATAATAATGTCTGAACTATATACAATATTTACAAAATCAGGGTTAGT
>NC_068309.1:1878273-1890773 GCF_025860055.1 Xyrauchen texanus | reverse complement strand
ATCGCGTGCTTTCCTACAGCAGGGGCCAATCACGTGCTTTCCTACAGCAGGGGCCAATCACGTGCTTTCCTACAGCAGGGGCCAATCGTGTGCTTTCCTACAGCAGCGGCCAATCGCGTGCTTTCCTACAGCAGGGGCCAATCGTGTGCTTTCCTACAGCAGGGGCCAATCGCGTGCTTTCCTACAGCAGGGGCCAATCGCGTGCTTTCCTACAGCAGGGGCCAATCGCGTGCTTTCCTACAGCAGGGGCCAATCGCGTGCTTTCCTACAGCAGGGGCCAATCGGGTGCTTTCCTACAGCAGGGGCCAATCGCGTGCTTTCCTACAGCAGGGGCCAATCGCGTGCTTTCCTACAGCAGGGGCCAATTGCGTGCTTTCCTACAGCAGGGGCCAATCGTGTGCTTTCCTACAGCAGCGGCCAATTGCGTGCTTTCCTACAGCAGGGGCCAATCGTGTGCTTTCCTACAGCAGCGGCCAATTGCGTGCTTTCCTACAGCAGCGGCCAATCGTGTGCTTGCCAACAGCAGCGGCCAATCGTGTGCTTTCCTACAGCAGCGGCCAATTGCGTGCTTTCCTACAGCAGGGGCAAATCGTGTGCTTTCCTACAGCAGCGGCCAATTGCGTCCTTTCCTACAGCAGGGGCCAATCGTGTGCTTTCCTACAGCAGCGGCCAATCGCGTGCTTTCCTACAGCAGCGGCCAATCGTGTGCTTTCCTACAGCAGGGGCCAATCGCGTGCTTGCCTACAGCAGGGGCCAATCGCGTGCTTTCCTACAGCAGGGGCCAATCGCGTGCTTTCCTACAGCAGCGGCCAATTGCGTGCTTTCCTACAGCAGGGGCCAATCGCGTGCTTTCCTACAGCAGGGGCCAATCGCGTGCTTGCCTACAGCAGCGGCCAATCGCGTGCTTTCCTACAGCAGCGGCCAATCGTGTGCTTTCCTACAGCAGGGGCCAATCGCGTGCTTGCCTACAGCAGGGGCCAATCGCGTGCTTTCCTACAGCAGGGGCCAATCGCGTGCTTTCCTACAGCAGCGGCCAATTGCGTGCTTTCCTACAGCAGGGGCCAATCGCGTGCTTGCCTACAGCAGCGGCCAATCGCGTGCTTGCCTACAGCAGCGGCCAATCGCGTGCTTGCCTAGAGCAGCGGCCAATGGCGTGCTTGCCTACAGCAGCGGCCAATCGCGTGCTTTCCTACAGCAGCAGCCAATCGCGTGCTTTCCTACAGCAGCGGCCAATCGCGCTCTTGTCAACACACAAAACACACATTTCATTAGCAATGAGAAAAGAAAACATCTTCTTTAAGTTGAGCATGAAACGAACATTTCTCAAGGAAGATTTGGGATTGTTTGAGCGACATGCTTCCAACTCCACATGGTGTACACGCTTCCTCACCACTGTTATACACGGGTTATGGCACTCTAGCATCTCTAGTGCTGAGGAAGGGAACTGCATGCTAACATACAACAGTCTGGTGATCATTATATTGTTGATGACTGGTGTTTGAATACAGGCGTCTCATTTCACGTCCTGTCGTTTCTTTCTAAATAAAAGTGTTTCGTCTGGAGAACGCCGCAGGTAGAGTAATTACCTCTGTATTGATTTCCTCTCGTCTGCAGCGACGCATGTTGTCATGGTTACTGCGCAGGTGGCATTTGAAAAGGTTTGTGTGGATGATTGAGAGTAACCGTCTGACTCTCATGTGTACATACTAAACGTGATTATTAATCATCAGCTGAGACTTGCAGAGTTATTGTTTATGAATAATTATGCCTTCATATTAATATGCAAGTGATAAGCCACACCCCCATCTGCCATTGGTTGGGTCGAAAATATAGTCCCGCCCCCAAACTCAAGCCATTGTTTGAGTCAGTGTTGCTACCAATGGATTACTCGTAGAGATATGAGTACTGAACATTTTAACCTTTGACCTCTGTGCATCTGCAGCCCGACTAAGGTGACCCTGCTGGGAGCCGTTGTGTTTTCTCTCCAGCAGTGCCGGTACCTCCCGATCCAAACACATCACCTGATCTTCATCTACACGCTCTTCATCGTCACTAACAAGGTTTGTGCGGTTTTATTTACTCAAAGATGAACATTATATGTGATTTATCATTCGCAGTGTCATGATCAGACATCTCTCTTCAGACGGTGTGATGAATTACAGGAATGACCCGCCAAAGCTCGTCCTGCACCGCTTCAGTCTTACACCATTCACTCGTCTTCATCATTTCATGTGTTTGCATCATTCAGTTCTTGATACAGATGTGATCTGATGATGGTGTTGAAACATCTGCTCACATGTTCACCCTTTGACCTTTATTAATGGTCTCCAGTTTTACTCACTGAAAGCCCAAATAAATACATTTTACTTCATTGATTTAGTCAACAATTGTGTAATTAAGTGCACTTAACTTGATCTTATAAAACGAACTTAATTATTTAATCCTCCTATTGCACTCGGGTCATTTGTGACCCACGAGAGGCAGATGATGATCTTTAAATACCAGATCGTTTACGGAACCAAACGTTAAAATACACATTATACATGTTTTTCACATTATTTGATAAAATTGTTTAAGAGATGTAACACCTTTATACACACACACACACACACACACACACACACACACACTCACTACACACACACACACACACTCACTCACTGACACACACTCACACACACTGACACACACACACTCATTCACTGACACACACTCACTCACACACACACTCACTCACTGACACACACTCACACTCACTGACACACACACACTCACTCACTGACACACACACACACTCACTCACTGACACACACTCACACTCACGCACTGACACACACACACACACACACACACACACACACACACTCACTCACTGACACACACTCACACACACTGACACACACACACTCACACACACTGACACACACACACTCATTCACTGACACACACACTCACACACACACTCACTCACTGACACACACTCACACTCACTGACACACACACACTCACTCACTGACACACACTCACACTCACGCACTGACACACACACACACACACACTCTCACTCACACACACACACACTGACACACACTCACACTCACGCACTGACACTCACACACACACTGACACACACTCACTCACTCACACACACACACACACACACACACACACTCACTCACACATACATATACACACTCACACACACACTCACACACGCACTGACACACACACACACACACACACACACTCTCACTCACACACACACAGACAGACACACACACTCACACACTCTCACACACACAGACAGACAGACACACACACTCACACACACATTCTCCTGTACACAACAGACATGACAGATGTAACAAACATTACACACACTGTTTAAAGGGGTGTGGCCACAGCAAATGCATACATTATTCTAATGAGGGCTTGAAAGAGGAAATTGTTCATATTTCACCAGCTTACATCAAACATCAACATTCATCAGTTCATGCTAGTAAACAGATTTAGATCAGATTGTATACTTGAGTTGTTTTGATGAAGTCATGTTGAGTTTTATTGAGCAGTTATGAATTATAGTAAAAGTTATTCTCACATTAGATCAATTGTATATGATGTCACATGTAGATCATGTGTCACACTGGCTTTACTGGAGTTTTCAAAGAATTTCTAAAGTGTATTATTAAAATAAAAAGGCATATTAATTAATATCTTTTATTATTAACGCTTAAAATCCTTAAAGGGACAGTACACCCAAACATGTCAGTTCAGTCATTGTGTACTCACTGTCCCTTTAAGTCTGTGGATGTTTAATAAAATCAGTTCAAGGAACATAAATATTGAATCGATGAGCCCAAACGTGACATTAAGACAACAGAAGTGTCCTAACATGTGTTCTCTCTGTCAGACGCGGATGATGGTGTTGGGTTCCTCCTCGAATCCCTTTTCAGTGCTGGAGTCCGTCCTTTACAAAACTCTGTTTGTACGACCTCTGACCTTTGCTCCCCTGAGTGACCCGACCCCAAGCTCAGGTCAGAGCGGCTCCGTTTCTCAGAAGCACAACAAACCAAACGGCTCGAGGTCCAGCCGCACACGGGACAGAACACCCCACGCCCAAAAGACCAAATGAGTCCTGGCCAATCAGAGACCGGATCATCGAACCGGACCAAACGCTTCCTGCTGAGAATGTTTTAAAATGCACAAATCCTGTTTTTAATCCGTGTTGCTCTCATGTGTGTATATTTGCAGTTCTGAAATCATTATTTTCTATTCTGTACTTGTGAGTGTATTAAACACGATCATAAAGTGCATTTATGAGACATGTTTCATGTGAGATATATTGAATCATGTCATATAATCCACACGTGTGTCTTTAGTTGGTGGTGTGAGTAAATATTGTTCATAAAGGGGCAATAATGGATTTCTAAACATAAACAGTAAAATACTTTTACTCAATGGAAACAGTTTGCTAACATCAAATCTTAATCTGAATAATTGGATTGAGAATAAATGACCTTATCAAGTGAAATCATCTTTGATGTGATGGTGTAACTGGCTTAGAAGGGTTCGGTTCCTCTTCAAGAACATGTGCATGTCTTCTGTCAGTAGCGTGTTCACTTGTCATGTTTACGTCACATGTGCTGTGTGAGGTCACAGGTGAGGCAATCACTGGTCCACGATCAGTTTTTCTGGGGATTTCATACACATCAGTGACGTCAGAGCTGTATGTAAGGTGCTAGTCTGCCATTGGGAGCAACTTGTGGTTCAGTCTCTTACCCAAGGACACTTCAGCATGTGAGTGTATGTGTGTGTGTGTGTGTGTATCTGTTGTGAGTGTGTGTGTGTGTCAGATTGCTGTCATCCGCTGAATAACAACAGATGACTTGTAATACCAACACTGACCAAAAGATGGGGTTAGAGCTCCACTTAATGATGCCCTAGTTCTGTGTGGGTGTGTGTGCGCGCGCGCGCGTGTGTGTGCGTGAGTGTGTGTGCGTGCGTGCGTGCGTGCGTGTGTGTGTATGTGGGTGTGTGTGTGTGCGCGCGTGTGTGTGTGTGCGAGTGAGTGTATGTGCGTGCGTGTGTGTGTGTGTGTGTGTGTTTTGCACTGAGGATGTTTTAGTGTCTCACCTGTGGCTGATTTATTGATGGTGTTTGACAGATTGATCTGTTTTTTTTTTGGTCTTTCTGATTCATTTTCAACACTCGGTCAACTTTGACCACGAATACTAAAGGTGTTGCATTTGTTTACGACACTTCCACTTGTCAAATCAAGCTCAATTTTCATTTTCTTTTTCTTTGTATGTTCAAATGGAGGCTCAGATAATAAATAACAGAATAATATAGCAGAAATGCAAAGCAAATGCACTATTGATAAATGCACTATTGATAAATGCACTATTGATAAAGTTGTAATATCTGAACTTTACACAGTCAGGGTAATTCAGGTTAATATTATCTCACTCTCGTGTGGTGATGATTATGTAAACGTGTGCTGATTGTCAACATGACAGATGTTACGTGACACATCAAACACAAACTGCAGTTTTATGAGCATCATGACATCAGCAGCAGAAATTGGATTAGTGTTTTATTGTTTGATTTGTGTAATGATTCTATGAAATACTGTTTTTCATAATTCTGCTTTATGTTTGTAATGAGATCATCAGAACATAATCTCATGGTGCAAAAGAGCGTTCAGCGTGTCAGTGATTACACGGCAATATCATCAATGACTTCCAAATGCCACACTGTGAGAATTAACATACCATGAATGTCTTTCTGTTGCCGTGCCAACAACATTCTGATAGAGAGCAGAACATTTCCTTCTGTTCCATTGTGATGTCACCATGTGCCACACACACAGTTAAGACATTTGAACATTAATAACATTACTTCTGAGATGATAACTGGATGCTGCTCGTTTAATTAAACAATAATAAACGAACATATTACATAAATGGAAATTAATTTATAAAAACCTCAAAACATGGATTAGATTTTCCAGCTTTGCAATGAATATGGAATTTACATACAGTTTAAAATCAAATGTACAAACGTTGTGTCGAGTTAAACGTTGTGTCGAGTGAAACGTTGTGTCGAGTGAAACGTTGTGTCGAGTGAAACGTTGTGTGGTGTGAAACGTTGTGTCGAGTGAAACGTTGTGTCGAGTGAAACGTTGTGTCGAGTGAAACGTTGTGTCGAGTGAAACATTGTGTGGTGTGAAACGTTGTGTCATGTGAAACGTTGTGTCATGTGAAACGTTGTGTCGTGTGAAACGTTGTGTCGTGAGAAACGTTGTGTCGAGTGAAACGTTGTGTCATGTGAAACGTTGTGTCGTGAGAAACGTTGTGTCGAGAAAAACGTTGTGTCGAGTGAAACGTTATGTCGTGTGAAACGTTATGTCGTGTGAAACGTTGTGTCGAGTGAAACGTTGTGTCGTGAGAAACGTTGTGTCGAGTGAAACGTTGTGTCGTGTGAAACGTTGTGTCGTGTGAAACGTTGTGTCGTGAGAAACGTTGTGTCGAGTGAAACGTTGTGTCGTGTGAAACGTTGTGTCGAGTGAAACGTTGTGTCGAGTGAAACGTTGTGTCGTGTGAAACGTTGTGTCGAGTGAAACGTTGTGTCGTGTGAAACGTTGTGTCGTGTGAAACGTTATGTCGTGTGAAACGTTGTGTCGTGTGAAACGTGTCATGAGAAACGTTGTGTTGAGTGAAATGTTGTGTCGAGTGAAACATTGTGTGGTGTGAAACGTGTCGTGTGAAACGTTGTGTCGAGTGAAACGTGTCGAGTGAAACGTTTTGTCGTGTGAAACGCTAGTGTCGAAAGTGAAACGTTGTGTCGTGAGAAACGTTGTGTCGAGTGAAACGCTAGTGTCGTAGTGAAACGTTGTGTCGCGGTGAAACGCTAGTGTCGTGAGAAACGCTGTGTCGAGTGAAACGCTGTGTCGTGTGAAACGCTGTGTCGAAAGTGAAACGCTATGTCGAGTGAAACGCTGTAGTCGTGGTGAAACGTTGTGTCGAGTGAAACGCTAGTGTCGTGGTGAAACGCTATGTCGTAGTGAAACGTTATGTCGTAGTGAAACGCTAGTGTCGCGGTGAAACGCGTGTCATGAGAAACGTTGTGTTGAGTGAAATGTTGTGTCGAGTGAAACATTGTGTGGTGTGAAACGTGTCGTGTGAAACGTTGTGTCGAGTGAAACGTGTCGAGTGAAACGTTTTGTCGTGTGAAACGTTGTGTTGAGTGAAATGTTGTGTCGAGTGAAACATTGTGTGGTGTGAAACGTTGTGTCGAGTGAAACGTTGTGTCGAGTGAAACGTTGTGTCGAGTGAAACGTTGTGTCGAGTGAAACGTGTCGTGTGAAACGTGTCATGAGAAACGTTGTGTTGAGTGAAACGTTGTGTCGTGTGAAACGTTGTGTGGTGTGAAACGTTGTGTGGTGTGAAACGTTTTGTCGAGAGAAACGTTGTGTCGTGTGAAACGTTGTGTCATGTGAAACGTTGTGTCGAGTGAAACGTTGTGTCTTGAGAAACGTTGTGTCGAGTGAAACGTTGTGTTGTGTGAAACGTTGTGTCGAGTGAAACGTTGTGTCGAGTGAAACGTTGTGTCGTGTGAAACGTTGTGTCGTGTGAAACGTTGTGTCGTGAGAAACATTGTGTTGAGTGAAACGTTGTGTTGTGTGACGTTGTGTCGAGTGAAAAGTTGTGTTGTGTGAAACGTTGTGTCGTGAGAAACGTTGTGTCGAGTGAAACGTTGTGTCGTGAGAAACGTTGTGTCGAGTGAAATGAAACCCTCCAAAAATGTACCCCATTGACTTCCATTGTAAGTGTCTCACTGAAACCTCCATTTGTGCTGTTTTTAAAGTCTAAATAATTGTTTTGCTAATTATCATTATGCCATAAATGCTGTCGATTGAGCTTCGATTGACCAGATTTCAACTGAAAATGATCTGAGAACTCTTTTCAAGATCTCTGACAACACCTTCAGTCTGTCAATGCTCTGTGATGTCATCATGCACAACACTCTACACGCACTCTGTGTCATTCCCTTAGTGATGACATCACATTCACTCTCCGAAGGTGCTCTATAGTGTGTGTGTGTGTGTGTGTGTGTGTGTGTGTGTGTATGTGTGTGTGTGTGTGTGTTCTGAAGGCAGAACTGCTGTAGCATCATATGGTATCAACTAAGGGTCCGTGCTGTGTGGGAGGGACATCACTCTGTCTCTCTCTCTCAGTGGATTGGTGACACTGTGTGGTACGTCCCAAACAAAGGCAGTTGCACACAAAGGGAGCTCACACACACACACACACACACACACACACACTCATCAGCTGTTCCAAACGGCCACACAGTCCCTCCTCCTTTGTGTTCTTCTACGCTGGAGACAAAGACGACACAGAAGCTTTAGAACACCACGACAAATCAGACGGTGGCTCATCCACACAGACCACACCAGTTCAACTCTAAAACAATTCAATTTACAACTCATATCTGTCTGTACAAAAGGGTGTCATAATTTACTCTCCCGCTTAATTTAAATGAAAGTGGATGGGGACTGCGATGTCAAGCTCCAAAAGTGACAAAAAGCACCATAAAATGAGTTCAGGTCTTGTGGATTCATTCAAATTAAGAATAAAATTTAAGACATTATTCACCTATAATCTTCCTGTCCGCTGTAGCTCTCAAGTCTCATTTGTCTTCACAAATTTTTGAATATGTTGTGTGAAGACATGCTGCACCAGGTTTGATGTTCATTATGCTATTATGTTGGTTTATAGACATTTATTGAGTTAAACATTGGTGCATTTTTAGGCTGCCGCTTGCAATTTTTTTACTCATTGCGAGAGAATGCTAAACTATTGCGAGGGCACGCAAAACTACTGCGACAGAACGCAACACTATTGCAACAGAGCATAAAACTATTGGACAGAGCTAAAACTATTGCGACAGAATGCAACACTATTGCAACAGAGCGCAAAACTATTGCGACAGAACGCAAAACTATTGCGACAGAACGCAACACTATTGCAACAGAACGCAAAACTATTGCAACAGAACGCAAAACTACTGCGACAGTAAGCAAACACTATTGCAACAGAACGCAAAACTATTGCAACAGAGCGCAAAACTATTGCGACAGAATGCAACACTATTGCAACAGAACGCATAACACTATTGCAGAAGCAGAACTGCCGAAAAACTATTACGACGACAGAACGCGCAAAACTATTGCGACAGAATGCAACACTATTGCAACAGAACGCAAAACTATTGCGACAGAACGCAAAACTATTGCGACAGAAGGCAACACTATTGCAACAGAACACAAAACTATTGCGACAGAACGCAACACTATTGCGACAGAACGCAAAACTGTTGCGACAGAATGCAACACTATTGCGACAGAAAGCAACACTATTGCGACAGAACGCAAAACTTGCGACAGAACGCAACACTATTGCGACAGAAAGCAACACTATTGCAACAGAACGCAAAACTATTGCGACAGAACGCAAAACTATTGCGACAGAAGGCAACACTATTGCAACAGAACGCAAAACTATTGCGACAGAAAGCAACACTATTGCGACAGAACGCAAAACTATTGACGAAAGCAACACTATTGCGAACGCAAAACTATTGGACGAACGCAAAACTATTGCGACAGAACGCAAAACTATTGCGACAGAAAGCAACACTATTGGACGAGCAACACTATTGACGAACGCAAAACTATTGCGACAGAACGCAAAACTATTAGCGACAGAAAGCAACACTATTGGCAAGCACACTATCAACGCAAAACACTATTAGCGACAGAACGCAAAAACTATTAAGACGCAGAACTATGCGAAAGCAACACTATTGCGAGGGTACACAAAACTCATTTCCGAACCCTGTAAGAGGCTCCGTAGAAAAACAAAAGCTCTCTGTGAAATGTGTTTTAGAAGTTAACTTAAAAGTAATTAGTATGCGATTACTTTTCTGATTAAGTAATCTGTAAATTTAGTAATGTGATTACTACATTACAGGTTTAGAATAGTAATTAGTCATTTGCAGTGAATTACTTTTTTTCGAGTGACTTACCCAACAACAACAACAACAAAAAATTTTGTTTGAGTTTGTGACACGTAAAAACAAACTTTTAAGTATTTTCAAGGCATGAAATGTGTGAACATCCAATATACAAGAACAGAAGTATTTTGTATTCACGACTTGAATGTTTTTGCCGTAGTGTCATCTCGTGATATGTACACGTGACCTTGATGTGTGATTGAATGCTTTGAGGTTGAAAGTGGTCAATTTAAACTTTTAAATCATAACATTGTTTGATGTTGAAGCGGAGGACCAATCAGAGAGCTGCGCATCATTTGAATCTGTAGCGGCCATTATTTGTATTTATTTGTTTTACATAGTGAGTTGAGTTGTTCAGTGTTTTTAAAGCTTTCCCACTTCGTAATTTTCTAATTAAATGCCCTGTTTGCTAACTAGCCTTCATGTTTGTGGCATTTAGCATCTACCCTTTGCAGTGCACTATAAAGTGTACTCTCACACTGGTAGTCGCAGACAGATCTCAGTGTTTGTCTGGCTTTGAGGCTGATCTCAGATCTGTTCTGAAGGGTATTCTCTGTGGACAGTGTCCTCCCTTCTGTCATTAATATTCTGTCATGCGTGTGCCGCCCCGGCGAGACATCAGAGCGCTGCAGTCGCTCACAGATAAAGAGGAAGCTATTAATCCCTGCAAGATTACAGCCAGTGATCCTTTATCCCACACTAACACTCCAGTACCAGCGGCTCGTTCCCTTTTCAACAGCGTGTGCAGACGGTGAAATGCTTCAGCAAAGGTCACAGACAGACTCAACCTGACAAAGATTTCATTTATATTACTGCAGTGCTATAATATTTGTGACAATTTACAATATATGTAGATATATATATGGTAGTTGCCTTTCACCTTATCTTTACACTAGTAGTTTTGGAATAATTTATTCATTACAAGACAAACTGTATATAGGATTGCACAGCATTGTGCTGAATACTTTTGTGGACACCCCACACTACACAACAAATACTTTAATTCCAGTCAAAATAGCTGAAATTCCTTAAAACAAGATTTGAGAAGCAAAATTGTCTTGACAGCAGAATGAAGCACAATGTTGATCATCACACAACATTGTGTTACAGTGAGTATTTTAAAGGATTAGTTTACTTCAGTCATTGTTTACTCACCACGTGTTGTCATAACCCTTAATTAATTTCTTTATTTTTCTGAACACAAAGGAAGAAATTGTGAAATGTTACGCTCAGTGATGTCATACAATGGCAGTTTATAAAGTGTCTCGTAATTTTCCTCACGTGCAACTTCAATCCTTCTCTGTCATAGATCATGAAGAACAAAACTTATCCAAACATCAAAAGCAACAACATGTTAGTTAGATCCAATACCAACTAAGCTCTTAAAAGAGGTATCTCCTGTAATCTCAGAACCTCTTCTTAATATCATTAACTCCTCGCTATGCTTAGGACATGTCCCAAGAAACTTTAAAATGGCAATTATCAAACCGCTAATTAAGAAGCCACAACTTGATCCTGGAGAACTTGCTAATTATAGACCGATTTCAAATCTCCCGTTTATGTCAAAAATACTAGAAAAGATAGAATCCTCCCACATATGTTCATTTCTACAGAGAAATAGTATATATGAAGAATTTCAATCAGGATTGAGGCCTCATCACAGCACAGAGACTGCACTTATCAGAGTTACACATGACTCTTATCATCTGATCGCGGCTGCATTTCTCTTCTAGTGCTTTTAGATCTTAGTGCTGCATTCGACACGATAGATCACGACATTCTCTTGAATAGGCTGGAGAATTATGTTGCATCTGTGGAGTTGCATTAGCATGGTTTAGGTCATATTTAGCAGATCACTATCATTTTGTCTATGTAAATGTAGAATGGTCAAATCAAACAAAAGTAAAGTATGGAGTGCCACAGGGATCAGTTTTAGGGCTTCTTCTTTTCTCCATGTATATGCTTCCCCTGGGAGATATTATCAGGAATCGTGGAATAAGTTTCCACTGCTATGCTGACAATACACAACTTTATATTTCTTCAAAACTTGATGAGATTTCACATTTCTCAAAATTAGCAGAGTGTATCAATGAAATAAAAGATTGGATGGCCAGAAATTTCCTTCTACTCAATTCTGACAAAACAGAGGTTCTAATTATTGGACCAAAAAACTCTAAAAATAAGCTGCTAAAATATAATTTGACTCTAGATGGATGTTCTGTTGCATCATCTTCAACAGCAAAGAACTTAGGTGTTATATTTGATACCAATCTGTCCTTTGAAAATCACATTACAAATGTTTGTAGAACAGCATTCTTCCACCTAATAAATATTGCTAAATTACGGCACATGCTCTCGGTTGCTGATGCCAAAAAACTAATTCATGCGTTCATGACCTCAAGACTAGATTATTGTAATGCATT
>NC_068309.1:1868273-1873273 GCF_025860055.1 Xyrauchen texanus | reverse complement strand
GCGACCCGAGTTTGATTCCCGCTCATGGCCAACACCAGTGAGGATTACCTGAACCGGTCCCGGGCCTCCCCTAGGTCGACTCACTCGCTCACTTGCCCCTACAGTCTGTTACGGCTAAATTGTGTGTGTGTTCAGGGGTGCATTCTTTATACATCTGAGATCGAATGACAAATGTCAGATCTTCTAATTGCACTAATGATGTTCTGGCTAATTAGGTTCTTTGAAATCACGTGCGGGTTTTGATTAATATAGCAAGAATAACCTTATTAAAATGCCAGGAACACCTCAAAATCTGCCAAAACAAGGAAAGAGGGACGGCAAAGAGTCGCAGACAAATGAAATGTGTAAGTGTTGCACCATGTTGTGTTTGTGTTCACTTTTTGATATTTTATTTTCTACCCAGTAAAAGTGAAATATACAGTCAGAACATCCTCCACATTATTTACTTCACTGTCCTTTAAATACACTTAAACGCTTTTTTGTCTGTTTGGAAACAGCAATCAAGCAAACACACGAGTGATGTCCCGCACCTGCACATTATAGAAGTAACTGCATTACTAATTACTAATTACTAATTACTTTCTAAAACCCTCGTCAACCTCGACCAGATGAACAAAGATACACACAAAACTGTACATTTAATTATTTTAAATAAATCATATAAAATCAAATGAATTATTGATGAACTGGTCAAATAATTGAAAGCGGCTGTATGAAATTAGAAAACACATTTTAACATTAGACATTACATTTCTATTTAAACTTCACTATTATTTTATATAGAATTGTTCGATAGTCTATACACCAGAGGTATCTGTAATTAGATTACTGAAATATTAAGAGTAATCCCTTACTTTACTGTTTTCAATGAAAAAGTATTTAAGTACAGTAATTAAGTACTTATTAATGCATTACACCTGACACTGCTGGTGAAGCAGCTTTAAGTCTTTGAAGTTCCTGCAAGTGTTTAAGATCTTAAATGGCATCATGTAACTGTAATGTTGACATTTCTATACGTTAGTTATCGAGACAGTCTAAGATACTTTATTCAGTCCATGTCAGTCAACGGTGAAATGCAGATAACTGAGATGTCCAGAGATCTGTGTGAGGCGGAGAGTGCCTCTCTCTCTCTCACTCCGTCTGTCTGTCTCTCGTCCAGCTGCACTGGTGTTGTCATGCTCCCTCGGGACTAAAGACTGTGATGTGGTTCTGAGGTGGTCTTCACCTCCTGTGGTGCTGTTGTCTGTGCCACACTGAGGCCGGAGCAGATGTTGGGTCATACTCAGATTGTGCGACGGAGACAGGATCATGTTCATTACGGGAGATGTTGGGTTGTGTTATGAATGTGTTATGAATGTGTTATGACAGACTTGAGCGCGGTGGCTGATTTTATACGGATGTGATCTGCAAAACAACAGCAGGATACAATCCAGAGGTGATATTATTCTTCAGAATCGATGTCATGAGGATAAGACATCCGGTAAATGATCACAGGTGACCATTATATAATTATTAACCAGTAGACTGACCCAAAATAACGAGCTTTCCCTGAACGTGACCGCAGACCCTCTGAAGACCCTCTGAAGATCCTCTGAAGACCCTCTGAAGACCCTCTGAAGACCTGCCCCTCAGTCATTGTGGGGTTCCAGAGGAGCGGTGCTCAAATGTTGCTCTTTCAAAGTTCACAAGACTTTTGTTTTTCTTTTGAGTGTCATTTAAAGATGCTATAAGAGATTGTAACAAGGTTACGTTTGGGAAAGGAGGCGGGAACCTTAAAACACACAAACACACACTCACTACACACGCACACACACACACACACAAACACTTTCTTACACACGCACACACACTCACACACACACACACACACACACACACACACACACACACTCACACACACACTCACACACACTCTCACTCACACACACACTCACTACACACTCACACACACTCACTACACACACACACACTCACTACACACTCACACACACTCACTACACACACACACTCACTACACACACATACACACACACACTCGCACACACTCTCTACACAACACACACACACACACACTCACTACACACACACTCACACACACTAACTACACACATTCACTCACTAAGCCAGATTGTTGCCAGGTTGTTGTTATGTGGTTGCTAGGGTCTTTCTAAGTGGTTATGTGGATGCTAGGGTTGCTGCTAAGTGGATACCATGTTGTTATTATGTGGTTGCTAGGGTGTGTGTGTGTGTGTAGTGTGTGTGTGTGTGTAGTGAGTGTGTGTGAGTGTGTGTGAGAGTGTGTGTGAGTGTGTGTGTGTATGTGTGTGTAGTGAATGTGTGTGTGTGTAGTGTAGTGTGTGTGTAGTGTGTGTGTGTGTGTAGTGTGTGTAGCGAGTGTGTGTGTGTGTGTGTAGTGTAGTGTGTGTGTGTATGTTGTGTGTGTGTGTATGTGTGTGTGTGTGTGTGTAGTGTGTGTGATGTGTGTGTGTGTGTGTGTAGTGTGTGTGTGTGTAGTGTGTGTATGGTGAGTGTGTGTGTGTGTGTGTGTGTGTGTATGTTGTGTGTGTGTGTAGTGTGTGTGAGTGTGTGTGTGTGTGTGTAGTGTATGTGTGTGTGTGTGTATGTTGTGTGTGTGTGTATGTTGTGTGTGTGTAGTGTGTGTGAGTGTGTGTGTGTGTGTGTGTGTGTGTGTAGTGTGTGTGTGTGTAGTGTGTGTATTTGTGTGTGTGTGTGTGTGTGTGTGTGTGTGTGTGTGTGTGTGTGTGTGTGAGAGAGAGAGAGAGAGCGAAGAAAGATTAATTCCACTGGGGGAAAGTCTTTGATAAAACACTTGCATTGTTACAATGGAAATGTCATTGGCTGTTTCCCATTGGCTGATGTGTAGTGTGGCCTGGAGCCGCTCTGAATGATCGGCGTGTGTTTTTGACAGGCTGGAAATAAGAAATTGCCCGCAGGTATTAGATGTCATGAAAAAGCAGATAGAGCCGCTCGGCAGAAGCAGATCCTGTGAATAGAGAATCTTGCCACAACAAAGCTTTCCTTTCTCATTAAGTCTGAGAAAGAGCCGCGCACAACAACTGAGGCACACGTGTAATCCCCGCTCAATCTCACACCGCCACAGAATTTCAATTGTCCATAATAACTCAAGTTCACTATGAAGGGCGACTCATATTCAATGTACGTTTTGTTCTAAAACCGAGTGAGCTGCCCTGATGTCTACCATTTACGGCCACATACACAGTAATCCATTTTCAGTGTGGATGAAAGGCACAAGACAAAGACAGCACCGTAACTGAAATGTTCCTCACAAGTGATTGATTTGGAACACACTTCATAGGCAGCATCTCCACGAGCCGCATAATTAGCACACGAGAGTCTCGACTCATAATAGATTCCAATAGAGTCTGACATTAGCCTGTTGCTAAGCTAACAACAAGATACTCTTAACCTCCTGAGACCCGCATACACATGTGTGGACATCATGTTTTGGCTTCAGCTATAGAATGTGCATTATAGAATTTAATTTAAACCAACTGATCTGAGGTCAGGAGACCATATACGGAGTCATGTGACCAAACAACATGGCGCTGACCACAGCGGAGTTTCTGTTTGGGAGAAACACCAACAAAACTACATCTGGTCTGAAACCTGATTCAGTTTTTACACTGAAACCTGTTTGAGTCAAAAGATTAGAGTCTCTAGTTTCATCTGATATGACATTTTAAACATTTGAGTGATTTATCATGAAACGACACGCTGATAAACACAATGAGCACGTATGTGGACTATAGACTCATTTTCAGTTCAAATATCCAATATTTACTGTCCATTATCACATTGACAATAAATGAGTTAAAAACTGATACATGTGTCTTTCAGAGGCTTTATATGGAGTTATGATGAACATAAGATGCATTTCAAACTGTTCTGAGACCAGTGCAGACAGACAGCACACTGGAGGTTAAGTCATGCACTAAATAGGGAGCAAGGGAGCATCCTATAGCTCTCTATAACTGTTCTGAGACCAGTGCAGACAGACAGCACACTGGAGGTTAAGTCATGCACTAAATAGGGAGCAAGGGAGCATCCTATAGCTCTCTATAACTGTTCTGAGATCAGTGCAGACAGACAGCACACTGGAGGTTAAGTCATACACTAAATAGGGAGCAAGGGAGCATCCTATAACTCTCTATAACTGTTCTGAGACCAGTGCAGACAGACAGCACACTGGAGGTTAAGTCATGCACTAAATAGGGAGCAAGGGAGCATCCTATAGCTCTCCTATAACTGTTCTGAGACCAGTGCAGACAGACAGTACACTGGAGGTTAAGTCATGCACTAAATAGGGAGCAAGGGAGCATCCTATAGCTCTCTATAACTGTTCTGAGACCGGTGCAGACAGACAGCACACTGGAGGTTAAGTCATGCACTAAATAGGAGCAAGGGAGTATCCTATAGCTCTCCTATAACTGTTCTGAGACCAGTGCAGACAGACAGCACACTGGAGGTTAAGTCATGCACTAAATAGGGAGCAAGGGAGTATCCTATAGCTCTCCTCTAACTGTTCTGAGACCAGTGCAGACAGACAGCACACTGGAGGTTAAGTCATGCACTAAATAGGGAGCAAGGGAGCATCCTATAGCTCTCCTATAACTGTTCTGAGACCAGTGCAGACAGACAGCACACTGGAGGTTAAGTCATGCACTAAATAGGGAGCAAGGGAGCATCCTATAGCTCTCCTATAACTGTTCTGAGACCAGTGCAGACAGACAGCACACTGGAGGTTAAGTCATACACTAAATAGGGAGCAAGGGAGCATCGTATAGCTCTCCTATAACTGTTCTGAGACCAGTGCAGACAGACAGCACACTGGAGGTTAAGTCATACACTAAATAGGGAGCAAGGGAGCATCGTATAGCTCTCCTGTAACTGTTCTGAGACCAGTGCAGACAGACAGCACACTGGAGGTTAAGTCGTGCACTAAATAGGGAGCAAGGGAG
>NC_068309.1:1859612-1867773 GCF_025860055.1 Xyrauchen texanus | reverse complement strand
GCATCCTATAGCTCTCTATAACTGTTCTGAGACCAGTGCAGACAGACAGCACACTGGAGGTTAAGTCATGCACTAAATAGGGAGCAAGGGAGCATCCTATAGCTCTCCTATAACTGTTCTGAGACCAGTGCAGACAGACAGCACACTGGAGGTTAAGTCATGCACTAAATAGGGAGCAAGGGAGCATCCTATAGCTCTCTATGCAGTTAAGTGTGTTCACTCCTAAAATCTGTTCAAAAGTTCAGTTTCAGGCTGCAGATGATGTTTGGATCACTCAACATGTGAACTTATTATTAAGTGCTACCAAGATTTTAGACTGTAGTAACATGAATGATTAATGCTAACCTACGACACATGAGGTGCTGCCTTACAAGAATGACAAAAGAAGGCTCCTCAGAAGGCAGCAGAATTATGCTGCCTACATCTCAGAACATCGTTTTCTTCTGGAGGTCCTATGATGCCTTCAGATGTTTGTAATGGTGCAACAGTCATGAACATGACTCACAACGTTCAGCTGCACAAAAGCAAGAGTTCATCTGTGTGTTTCTGAGAAGAACTGGAGACATTCCTCTTCGTGTTCTGCTCCAGATGCTGAAGACCGTGCTGCTAAAAGCCATTTCATTTGTGCTAGGAGACGCTGGCATGAGTCAGCACTTCCTTCAGGATGAATCATTCATCATGGCCTTCTCGCCGAGGTCGATCACATTCTAATGGCAAAGCGTCTGCTGACAGGGTGTGTGTGTGTGTGTGTTTGAGGGACAGAAGAACAGGAAGTGTGTGTGTGATGCCTGTAAGGAGAATGGCAGATAAGAGCAAGAGAGGAAACGCAGACGTCCTTGAGATGAAGTTTCTCTTGAGTGCTGTGTGTTCTGCTTCTCCAGGATATGAAGCTTTCAAGAAGACGGCTGTGGCCTTTACTTCATGTTTGTTAGCTTTGAGGTCATCTACACCGATCAGCCACAACATTAAAAGCACCTGCATAAAATTGTGTAGGTCCCCCTTGTGCCACCAAATCAGCGCTGACCCACATCACACAATAACATTCAGAAATTAAATTCTTCTCTTCACAATTGTACAGAGCGGTTATCTGAGTTACCGTAGACTTTATCAGTTCAGACCAGTCTGGCCATTCCCTGTTGACGTCTCTCATCAACAAAGCCCATGCCCTAGCAACAAACCAACAACCATCTAGCAATCCCCTAGCAACCACCTAATCATCCTAGGATCCATCTAGAAATTCTCTCGCAACCCCCCAACACACGAGTAGCCACCTAGCAATGCCCTAGCAACTACCCAAACCCCCTAGCAACAACACAAACACTCTAGCAACCACCTAGAAACCACCTAACAGTGCTCTAGCAACCACCTAATCATCCTAGCATCCATCTAGAAATTCTCTAGAAAACCCCCCCAAACACACTAGCAGCCACCTAGCAATGCCCTAGCAACTACCCAAACCCCCTAGCAATAACACAAACACTCTAGCAAGCACCTAGCAATGCCCTAGAAACCACCCTAACAGCCATTAGTAAAGCCCTAGCTACCAGCCGAACACTTTAGCAACCATGTTGCAACGCCCTAGCAACCACCTAGCAATACCATAGCAACCGCCCAAATAGCCAAGCAACCATCTAACATTTCCCTAGCAAACACCCCAAACACACTAGCAACCACCTAGCAATGCACTAGCAACCAATCAAACACCCTAGTAAACACCTAGCAATGCCCTAGCAACAAATCGAACACTCTAGCAACCACATTTCAATGCCCTAGCAGCCACCCAAACACAATAGCAACCATTCTCTGTTGACCTCTCTTATCATCAATGCACCCTAGCAATGCCCTAGCAACAAACAAAGCAACCATCTAGCAATCCCCTAGCAACCACCTAGCAGTGCTCTAGCAACCACCTAATCATCCTAGCATCCATCTAGAAATTCTCTAGCAACCCCCCCCAAACACACTAGCAGCCACCTAGCAATGCCCTAGCAACTACCCAAACCCCCTAGCAACAACACAAACACTCCAGCAAGCACCTAGCAATGCCCTAGAAACCACCCTATCAGCCATTTAGTAAAGCCCTAGCTACCAGCCGAACACTTTAGCAATCATGTTGCAACACCCTAGCAACCACCTAGCAATACCATAGCTACCACCCAAATAGCCAAGCAACCATCTAGAAATTCCCTAGCAAACTCCCCAAACACACTAGCAACCACCTAGCAATGCCCTAGTAACAACTCGAACACTCTAGCAACCACCTAGCAATACCCTAGTGTAACAGGAGCCAGCTGATAGATAGGATGTAGCCTTTAGCCTCCTTGTTAGCGGACCTGCCTCCCATGCCGGAGATGCTGTTCGAGTCCTGTACAGAGTGGTTAGAACAGAAGCGTTATAATGGTGCCGTGACCCGGATGGGAGTCAGGTTTAGTGGGGTGAGTGTAACGGGAGCCAGCTGATAGATAGCTATGCACTGTGTATAAACCTCACTCTCCTCACCTCTAGTGCACTAGCGACTGATGCTGTAGCCTTGTTTTTAGAGCACCCACCTCCCATGCTGGAAACACTGGTTTGTGTCCTGTACAGAGCATGTAGAACAGGAGCATCACACTAGCACTAGCGACCACCTAGCAATGCCCAAGCAACCACTCAAACACACTAGCAGGCTCCAAGCAACTCCCTAGAAACTACTCAAACACACTAGCAGGCTCCAAGCAACTCCCCAGAAACCACTCAAACAAACTAGCAGGCACCTAGCAATGCCCTAGCAACCACCCAAACACGCTAGCGACCACCTAGCAATGCCCAAGGAACCACTCAAATACACTAGCAGGCTCCAAGCAATTCCCTATCAACCACTCTAACACACTAGCAGGCACCTAGCAATGCCCTAGCAACCACCCAAACACGCTATTGACCACTTAGCAATGCCCAAGGAACCACTCAAATACACTAGCAGGCTCCAAGCAATTCCCTAGCAACCACTCTAACACACTAGCAGGCACCTAGCAATGCCCTAGCAACCACCCAAACACGCTATTGACCACTTAGCAATGCCCAAGGAACCACTCAAATACACTAGCAGGCTCCAAGCAATTCCCTAGCAACCACTCTAACACACTAGCAGGCACCTAGCAATGCCCTAGCAACCACTCAAACACACTAGCAGGCACCTAACAATGCCCTAGCAACCACCCAAACACGCTAGCGACCACCTAGCAATTCCCTAGCAACTACTCAAACTGTAGTGTGTATTTGGACTGTTTGGTAAACTGCAAATTCTGATTAAAGTTTGTAACAGAAGGAAGAAACTCTATTTTTGGAAGTTCGGCTACTTTAATACAAACTGCATTTATATTTGGCAAATGTTTGTGTTTTTAAGTTGAAGGAGATGAAGACAAAGAATCGAAATAAACCAACCAGTCCAGTTTTAACACTTTTTACCAAACATACAGGAATCTCATGACAGCTCATAATAATTCAAGATGGCGAAATCATAAGATATTAAACAACTTTTATTTCCATTCAGATCAGCCAATCAATCAACCAATCATCAACCAATCATCAACCAATCAATCAACCAATCATCAACCAATCAATCAACCAATCAATCAACCAATCATCAACTAATCAATCAACCAATCATCAACAAATCAATCAACCAATCAATCAACCAATCATCAACCAATCAATCAACCAATCATCAACCAATCAATCAACCAATCATCAACCAATCAATCAACCAATCAATCAACCAATCATCAACCAATCAATCAACCAATCATCAACAAATCAATCAACCAATCAATCAACCAATCATCAACCAATCAATCAACCAATCATCAACCAATCAATCAACCAATCATCAACCAATCATCAACCAATCAGTCAACCAATCAATCAACCAATCAATCAACCAATCATCAACAAATCAATCAACCAATCAACAACAAATCAATCAACCAATCAATCAACCAATCATCAACCAATCAATCAACCAATCATCAACCAATCAATCAACCAATCATCAACCAATCATCAACCAATCAATCAACCAATCAATCAACCAATCAATCAACCAATCAATCAACCAATCATCAACAAATCAATCAACCAATCAACAACAAATCAATCAACCAATCAATCAACCAATCATCAACCAATCAATCAACCAATCATCAACCAATCAATCAACCAATCATCAACCAATCATCAACCAATCAATCAACCAATCAATCAACCAATCAATCAACCAATCAATCAACCAATCATCAACAAATCAATCAACCAATCAACAAACAGAATTTCAAATGGCCAGCCTCCTATCCAACCCTTTATTGAGGTTTAGTGGTTATTTATTTATGTATAGTTTCTTATGATTTCACACGCTGGGTTCCAGAAGAGACTAGCACAACAATGTGTGGTTTCCTTCAGAGGAATCATGACTGCACACGCGTGTTTTTCAGGAGCTCGGACACATTCAAGGCAACTGTCATTAAAGATGATATTATGAGAAGGGAGTGAAGCAGTCAGCCATGGCTATTATTCCACAGCGGTGTTTGTGTTAGCGCAGGATATTAGCACACTTCATTACATACTGAAGGTGAAGGCCAGACACTCCACAACACACCATTAATAGCCAATAAAACTTCAGCGATGTATGTCACCTTGTTACTTCAGTTCAGAATGCCGCGAGCAGAACCAAGACACCGCTAATACTGTGTTGTGGAAACAGGATCATTTTGAGCATGTGATGAATACAACTTCATATTAACTGCTGAAATAATCGACATGACGTCTTCACCTGACATACATGTCCTCTGGTGAACCTGAGCCAGAAACATCCGTGTTTTAGCACTTAACAAACAGCTCATTATTACAGTCAAATCATTGAAAATACACAGAATAATATTTGGATCTATGTATCACACACACACACACACACACACACACACACACACACACACACACACACGGCGCTAGTCTGCCATTGGGGTTCAGTGTCTTGCACAAGGACACTTCGGCATGTGAAGAAAATGCGGGCTGGGAATCGAACCATCAACCCTGCAATTAGTGGCCGACCCGCTCTAACACCTGACCCACAGTTTGTAGACATGGTGGATTGATTCCTTGTTGGAAAGTTAAAGTTTAAAAGCTTGGAGTTTTACAGACAGACAGACAGATATATAGATAGATAGACAGACAGACAGACAGACAGGCGGACGGACGGATGGACAGATAGATAGATTAGCATTGTTAGCATGTAACAAGGATTTGCTACCATGTTTAAACATGTTGCTAGGTATTGCTAACATGTTTTAGCATGTGTACATTGCTAGCATGTTGCAAAGTGTTTCTAGCATGTTTAAGCATGTTGCTATGTGTTGCTAGCATGTTTTAGCATGTGTACATTGCTAGCATGATGCAAAGTGTTTCTAGCATGTTTAAGCATGTTGCTATGTGTTGCTAGCATGTTTTAGCATGTGTACATTGTTAACATGATGCAGTGTTTCTAGCATGTTTAAGCATGTTGCTAGGTATTGCTAGCATGTTTTAGCATGTGTACATTGCTAGCATGATGCAAAGTGTTTCTAGCATGTTTAAGCATGTTGCTATGTGTTGTTAGCATGTTTTAGCATGTGTACATTGCTAGCATGTTGCAAAGTGTTTCTAGCATGTTTAAGCATGTTGCTAGGTATTGCTAGCATGTTTTAGCATGTGTACATTGCTAGCATGTTCCTAGGTGTAACTAGCATGTTTTAGCATGTAGCTAGGAAATGCAAGCATGTTGATAGCATTTTTAGCATGTAGCTAGGCATTGTTAGAATGTTTAACATGAAGGAAGGTGCTGATATCATGTTGCTAGGCATTGTAGCATGTTTTAGCATGTGTACATTGCTAGCATGATGCAAAGTGTTTCTAGCATGTTTAAGCATGTTGCTATGTGTTGTTAGCATGTTTTAGCATGTGTACATTGTTAACATGATGCAGTGTTTCTAGCATGTTTAAGCATGTTGCTAGGTATTGCTAGCATGTTTTAGCATGTGTACATTGCTAGCATGATGCAAAGTGTTTCTAGCATGTTTAAGCATGTTGCTATGTGTAGCTAGCATGTTTTAGCATGTGTACATTGCTAGCATGTTGCAAAGTGTTTCTAGCATGTTTAAGCATGTTGGTAGGTATTGCTAGCATATTTTAGCATGTGTACATTGCTAGCATGTTGCAAAGTGTTTCTAGCATGTTTAAGCATGTTGCTAGGTATTGCTAGCATGTTTTAGCATGCGTACATTGCTAGCATGTTGCAAAGTGTTTCTAGCATGTTTAAGCATGTTGCTAGGTATTGCTAGCATGTTTTAGCATGTGTACATTGCTAGCATGTTGCAAAGTGTTTCTAGCATGTTTAAGCATGTTGCTAGGTATTGCTAGCATGTTTTAGCATGTGTACATTGCTAGCATGTTCCTAGGTGTAACTAGCATGTTTTAGCATGTAGCTAGGAAATGCAAGCATGTTTTTAGCATTTTTAGCATGTAGCTAGGCATTGTTAGAATGTTTAGCATGAAGGAAGGTGCTGATATCATGTTGCTAGGCATTGTAGCATGTTTTAGCATGTGTACATTGCTAGCATGATGCAAAGTGTTTCTAGCATGTTTAAGCATGTTGCTATGTGTTGCTAGCATGTTTTAGCATGTGTACATTGTTAACATGATGCAAAGTGTTTCTAGCATGTTTAAGAATGTTGCTAGGTATTGCTAGCATTTTTTAGCATGTGTACATTGCTAGCATGATGCAAAGTGTTTCTAGCATGTTTAAGCATGTTGCTAGGTATTGCTAGCATGTTTTAGCATGTATACATTGCTAGCATGTTCCTAGGTGTAACTAGCATGTTTTAGCATGTAGCTAGGAAATGCAAGCATGTTGTTAGCATTTTTAGCATGTAGCTAAGCATTGTTAGAATGTTTAGCATGAAGGAAGGTGCTGATATCATGTTGCTAGGCATTGTAGCATGTTTTAGAGAGTCTGTGTCATTAAGGTTAACATCCACATTAAAACTGTTTTACACAAACATCCAACAGACCCAAAACACAAACGCTTATTCAGTCCTATTCTAACAATGTAGTTATTGTGCGGTCAAACCTAAAATGATAAAAGAACTTTCTACTAACATTAAAATAAAACTGTCCTTTATTTCTTGGTAATCTTGAATGTGCTAGTCTGTGCTTGAGAATTAATATTCAGTGAAAGAGTCGATGAATTCTCTTGTACGGAGGAGAGACCTTCAGGAAGTCTTGGGGACTTTATTTTTTTGGGAAGTGAAATAGAGAGCTGAACTGAATTCAGATTTAAACTGCAGTCTGACTTTATTTAACAACTATTTATCAATGCACTTAAAACAAGCTGGAACACACTAGCAACAGACTAGAAACCGGCCAGTAAAAACATCAAACTCATCATATATTCATGTGTCATATGTTGTTGGAAAGCTCTTAAAGAGTAAAATACAACCAGACTATTTGTTTTACTCACAGACTAAACATATAGCGAGTAACAGCTAAATATATGTCTTTGACAATTATGTTAGTGTTGCTTATATGCCGCGTTATCACTTATAACTTCACTATAAATGGAACATAACAATATAACACAATATCACATATCAAGAGGAGGTGATTATCTTTCAGTCGAGTCCACACACAAGATAATCAGATGAATAGATCATTAGATAATCCACATGAAGCACAATGTTACATATGACCACCAGGAGATGGCGCCAAATACAGGACACAGACTCAATGATGACTCAAATGACACAGAATGAAACTCATTCTGTGAAATCTCATGACTAAAATCATGTCTGCATGCTATGCAAACCTTTAGTCATTGTTGTGTTTGCATGTGTAATTAGTTCTTATGTACAATTATTATCTTTTATTTGTTTGGAGATGTTTTTGGACACTATGATACATTATATTTGTAATGTTGTAACTTTTGATTGATTTGTCAATCATACAGATGTCAATGTCACATGACACAGCAGCTGTAATTAGTGTATGTAATTGGCAGCCAGATATCACCTGTGCAGTATCAGACATTAGCCCCAAATTAAGCGACCGCTGTAACCTTCACAGACCCGTATGACTCTCTGATCTCATCTGTAATACA
>NC_068309.1:1849612-1854612 GCF_025860055.1 Xyrauchen texanus | reverse complement strand
TGACTGTTTTCTGAGTATATAGTACAGTATACTACATAATGCATACTATTCACACTGTAACCTCCGGAGTGTGATTGCTGTGTGTATTTTCCAATTCGCCTTTTTGATTTGTAAATATTATCACCTAATAAACATGCAAAAAATATATTTTTCTAGAGCAAATCGATTCCCTAAAATCGTGTGTCCTCATGTGTGGACAGCGGGATTCAGTTGTGAAATTTTAAATAATATAAAACTAAAGAAAGTCAAAGTTTTTCATCAAATTTGTTAATCAAAATATACAATCCAAACATCATCTGCAGCCTGAAACTGAACTTAAGATCAGATTTTAGGAGTGAACACACTTAACTGCATAGAGAGCAATAGGATGCTCCCTTGCTCCCTATTTAGTGCATGACTTAACCTCCAGTGTGCTGTCTGTCTGCACTGGTCTCAGAACAGTTATAGAGAGCTATAGGATGCTCACTTGCTCCCTATTTAGTGCATGACTTAACCTCCAGTGTGCTGTCTGTCTGCACTGGTCTCAGAACAGTTATAGAGGCTATAGGATGCTCACTTGCTCCCTATTTAGTGCATGACTTAACCTCCAGTGTGCTGTCTGTCTGCACTGGTCTCAGAACAGTTATAGAGCTATAGGATGCTCACTTGCTCCCTATTTAGTGCATGACTTAACCTCCAGTGTGCTGTCTGTCTGCACTGGTCTCAGAACAGTTATAGAGAGCTATAGGATGCTCACTTGCTCCCTATTTAGTGCATGACTTAACCTCCAGTGTGCTGTCTGTCTGCACTGGTCTCAGAACAGTTATAGAGAGCTATAGGATGCTCACTTGCTCCCTATTTAGTGCATGACTTAACCTCCAGTGTGCTGTCTGTCTGCACTGGTCTCAGAACAGTTATAGGAGAGCTATAGGATGCTCCCTTGCTCCCTATTTAGTGCATGACTTAACCTCCAGTGTGCTGTCTGTCTGCACTGGTCTCAGAACAGTTATAGAGAGCTATAGGATGCTCCCTTGCTCCCTATTTAGTGCATGACTTAACCTCCAGTGTGCTGTCTGTCTGCACTGGTCTCAGAACAGTTATAGAGAGCTATAGGATGTTCCCTTGCTCCCTATTTAGTGCATGACTTAACCTCCAGTGTGCTGTCTGTCTGCACTGGTCTCAGAACAGTTATAGGAGAGCTATAGGATGCTCCCTTGCTCCTATTTAGTGCATGACTTAACCTCCAGTGTGCTGTCTGTCTGCACTGGTCTCAGAACAGTTATAGAGAGCTATAGGATGTTCCCTTGCTCCCTATTTAGTGCATGACTTAACCTCCAGTGTGCTGTCTGTCTGCACTGGTCTCAGAACAGTTATAGGAGAGCTATAGGATGCTCCCTTGCTCCCTATTTAGTGCATGACTTAACCTCCAGTGTGCTGTCTGTCTGCACTGGTCTCAGAACAGTTATAGAGAGCTATAGGATGCTCCCTTGCTCCCTATTTAGTGCATGACTTAACCTCCAGTGTGCTGTCTGTCTGCACTGGTCTCAGAACAGTTATAGGAGAGATATAGGATGCTCCCTTGCTCCCTATTTAGTGCATGACTTAACCTCCAGTGTGCTGTCTGTCTGCACTGGTCTCAGAACAGTTATAGAGAGCTATAGGATGTTCCCTTGCTCCTATTTAGTGCATGACTTAACCTCCAGTGTGCTGTCTGTCTGCACTGGTCTCAGAACAGTTATAGGAGAGATATAGGATGCTCCCTTGCTCCCTATTTAGTGCATGACTTAACCTCCAGTGTGCTGTCTGTCTGCACTGGTCTCAGAACAGTTATAGGAGAGATATAGGATGCTCCCTTGCTCCCTATTTAGTGCATGACTTAACCTCCAGTGTGCTGTCTGTCTGCACTGGTCTCAGAACAGTTATAGGAGAGATATAGGATGCTCCTTGCTCCTATTTAGTGCATGACTTAACCTCCAGTGTGCTGTCTGTCTGCACTGGTCTCAGAACAGTTATAGAGAGCTATAGGATGCTCCCTTGCTCCCCATTTAGTGCATGACTTAACCTCCAGTGTGCTGTCTGTCTGCACTGGTCTCAGAACAGTTATAGGAGAGATATAGGATGCTCCCTTGCTCCCTATTTAGTGCATGACTTAACCTCCAGTGTGCTGTCTGTCTGCACTGGTCTCAGTGTGTGTGTGTGCAGTGTGTGTGTGTGTGTGTGTGTGTGTGTGTGGTTAGTGTGTGAGTGTGTGTGTGTGTGTGTGTGTGTGTGTGTGTTTAGTGTGTGTGTGTGTGTGCAGTGTGTGTGTGTGTGTGTGGTTAGTGTGTGTGTGTGTGTGTGTGTGTGTGTGTGTGTGGTTAGTGTGTGTGTGTGCAGTGTGTGTGTGTGTGTGTGTGTGTGTGTGCAGTGTGTGTCTGGGCAGTGTGTGTGTGCAGTGTGTGTGTGCGTGTGTGCATGCAGTGTGTGTGTGTGTGTGTGTGTGTGCAGTGTGTGTGTGTGTGTGTGTGTGTGTGTGTGTGGTTAGTGTGTGTGTGTGTGTGTGTGTGTGTGGTTAGTGTGTGTGTGTGCAGTGTGTGTGTGTGTGTGTGTGCAGTGTGTGTCTGGGCAGTGTGTGCAGTGTGTGTGTGTGTGTGCGTGCAGTGTGTGTGTGTGTGTGTGCAGCGTGTGTGTGTGTGTGGAGTGTGTGTGTGTGTGCAGTGTGTGTGTGGGCAGTGTGTGTGTGCAGTGTGTGTGAGTGTGTGTGTGTGTGTGTGTGTGTGCAGTGTGTGTGTGCAGTGTGTGTGTGCAGTGTGTGTGTGTGTGTGTGTGCAGTGTGTGTGAGTGTGTGTGTGTGTGTGTGTGTGCAGTGTGTGTGAGTGTGCAGTGTGTGTGTGCGCAGTGTGTGTGTGTGCAGTGTGTGTGTGCAGTGTGTGTGTGTGTGCAGTGTGTGTGCGCAGTGTGTGTGTGCAGTGTGTGTGTGTGGGCAGTGTGTGTGTGCAGTGTGTGTGTGAGTGTGTGTGTGTGTGTGTGTGTGTGCGCAGTGTGTGTGCAGTGTGTGTGTGTGTGTTTGTGTGTGTGTGTGTGCAGTGTGTGTGTGGGCAGTGTGTGTGTGCAGTGTGTGTGTGAGTGTGAGTGTGTGTGAGTGTGTGTGTGTGCGCAGTGTGTGTGTGCAGTGTGTGTGTGTGTGTGCAGTGTGTGTGTGAGTGTGTGTGTGTGTGCAGTGTGTGTGTGTGTGTGTGTGTGAGCGTGTATTTATCACTTTGTGGGGACCAAATGTCCCCATAAGGATAGTAAAACCCGAAATTTTTGACCTTGTGGGGACATTTTGTCGGTCCCCATGAGGAAAACAGCTTATAAATCATACTAAATTATGTTTTTTGAAAATGTAAAAATGCAGAAAGTTTTCTGTGAGGGTTAGGTTTAGGGGTAGGGTTAGGTTTAGGGGATAGAATATAAAGTTTGTACAGTATAAAAACCATTATGTCTATGGAAAGTCCCCATAAAACATGGAAACACAACATGTGTGTGTGTGTGTGTGTGTGTGTGTGTGTGTGTGTGTGTGTGTGTGCAGTGTGTGTGTGCAGTGTGTGCAGTGTGTGTGTGTGAGTGTGTGTGTGTGTGTGCAGTGTGTGTGTGCAGTGTGTGTGTGCAGTGTGTGTGTGTAGTGTGTGTGTGAGTGTGTGTGTGAGTGTGTGTGAGTGTGAGTGTGTGTGTGTGTGTGTGTGTGTGCAGTGTGTGTGTGCAGTGTGTGTGTGTGTGTGCAGTGTGTGTGTGCAGTGTGTGCAGTGTGTGTGTGTTTCACAGCTCCTTGTTAAACCAGTGGTGTGAGTTCAACTGATTTCATAAATGTGCAGCATCAATGCGACTGATGATGCTCCACACGATCTCTTCACTGATGTTTCAGTGAACAAACATTGACATTCATCTCACACTGCAGTTAATGTTCAGTGTTGTTGTATTTCACACATCTGATAATGAAAGGAATGTAAAAGCATTGGTTCCTGACTTTTGCTCATCTTTGGCTCGATCACGTCTCGCTCTTCATCAGCTTTGTGTGAAGTGAGTCGTCTTGCTTACATGAATAGTAAATGCAGGGCAGTAATCTGCTGCTGACGGCTGCATTTGCATAGCTGCCATCCGCTCGCTCTCCTGCCGAAGCTGCAGTCGGGCCCCTGTGACCGCAATCCGCAATGGCATGCATATACCCCCGACTCTTCAATTGAATGTGTGTGGAGCAGGTGGAGCCCAAATAAATGACATGTCTCTCTGACTGTTTGTGTCGCCCATTTCTAACCCTTCCCCACCCCTATCCATCACATCTCTCTCTCTTTCTCCTGCGGGCCCTTGTGCACCCCTCGTCCGGCCTCTGGCGCATTTCTATTCAAATGAGAGTCAGGGGCCCGACTCTGCCCATCTGAGAGGTGATTATCAGGAGACCCTCAAGAACATGTCTAGAGTACTTGCACACAAAATCAACAAAAATAAGAAATATATCATAAAAAAAACAAGCATGAAGAGATTTTCATGACACTTAAGAACATTTGAAGATACAGGCCAGTGGGACGCACCCAAATATATCTATCAAACGGCACACTGGGCTGGTTGTGACATCATCAGCATCATCACAACAACATTCCACTTATGAACAAATTATTCCAAAGTTTCCAAGATTGTCAGAATCACACGTTTGCTTATTAAATGAATATCAGATGCTAAACTCGAGTTATTGTCCTGACCAGAATATACTTTCATGTCTGATGTTGTTTCTGCTGGAGGACTTGCTATTGGCTGTTGACATTGCATAATTAATGAGGTACGTCTGCAGGATTTGGGGAGTGTTTGGGGTGTGATCGGGGGTAATAATAATAATATAAGTTCTGTTTAATGTTAATTGTGTTGTGGGTTTATGTCACATTGGGTGATTGGTGTTCCTCTGAGGGGGTGTGAGCGTGGTTAATGATTAATGACTCTCAACATGATTAAATCATGATTAAATCATGTGATTTAGGTAAACAGGAAGTGATCAGATGAGATATTGGATG
>NC_068309.1:1754612-1847112 GCF_025860055.1 Xyrauchen texanus | reverse complement strand
CTGGAGAATTGCAGAAATGAGTTGAGTCTTGAGATCAGAAAGTCCCAAAACTACAGGCAGACGTCACCTACATCACCACAAGATGTTTGTGAGACTCCGCTCTCATCCAATAACAAACTCAAGAGTCTTCAGACACTACAAGAACTTCAAATGGGACAGGGTTCAAGGGTCAGACGAAGCACAAATAGAGATTTTGGCAGTAAACACCAGAGATGGGATTGGCACACACAGAGAGGGAGCCATATGGAAAAGTACCCCATACCCATGGTTAAGTATGGGGGTGGATCTTTAATGTTGTGGGGCTGTTTTTCTGCCAGAGGTCTTGGACATCTTGTTCGGATACATGGCATCATGGACTCTATCATATACCAACAGATACAAAAATCAAAACCTGACTGCCAGAAAGTTTGAAATGTGCCGTGGTTGGATCTTCCAGCAGGACAGTGATCCAAATCAAACATAAAAAGGTTTACTGACCACAAAATCAAGGTTCTTCCCTAATCTGAACCCCAAAGAAAACCTGTGGGGGTCACTGAAGAGGAGAGTCCACCAGATCTGGAGAGATACTGTATGCAGGATTGATCTCAGATCTTGTCATGTGTTCTCCAACCTCATGATGCATTATAGGAGAAGACTCAGAGCTGTTCTCTTGGCAGAGGGAGGTTGCACAAAGTATTGAATAAGAGGGAGCCAATACATTTATTTCACATTTTGAATAAAACTGATTTTTGTGAATATTTTGAATGAAAGTTCAAAAGGATAAACATTAAAGATATATTTCCTAAAGCCTTCTTTGCTCATATTTACCAAGAGTGCCAATATTACTGTAGGGCACTGTATAGTGTACGTTGTTAGGGAGTAACTAACGGCACTTTTCCGCTGCACGTTACGGTTCGACTCGCTTTAATTTTCTGATCTTTCCACTGCAGTTTAGTGCCGCCTCAATGTGGGCGGGATTATAGGCTGATCGTCATAATTGTTCCGCCTCTACTGCCGTGATATCATCTTAAACGTGACACAAAACAGTAAACAATAACACGAGCGCTAGCTGTTAGCGACTAGCTCATTGTGCTGCATAAAGCAGTTGTTCATGGTGATTTTACACACGTGTAACAGGTAAATTGGTTGTTTTAGAAGCTTCCAGTAGCTGCTCAACTAAATAAAGTGAAGCTTTCAAGTAGAGTATCGAGTTAACGTAACAAAACGTCCCATCCTCCATCGTGGACTCCAACAGCGCACTCTCCGTCCCATTGCTCGCCGGTCTCGATAGCGTCCATTTGGTTGAACCACTTCCACTTTTCCTTGATGGTTCTGATGTCACTTAAGTGTTTTTAATGGTTCCCTTCACTGTTGGTATGTCCGGTGGTATCTGTGTGCGGCCAACAACTCGGACACTTCCTGAAAGACGTTTTAGTTTTACGTCATTTCTGTCTTCACTAACGACTGACGATTCTCTCTGACCAATCAGTGATCTGCAGGGTTTTGATGTCACATTTAGTATCGGCTCGCTTGGAACCTCGACCGAGGTGGTACTAAAAAAAGTACCAAGTACCAGGAACTATCCACAGTGGAAAACCCCCAAAAAGTGAGCCGAGTCGAGTTGTACCATGCGGTGGAAACCCCCATAACAGAAAGAGGCGACAGTACTTACACAATAGTGTTGCTTTTCCTGTAACAAGCTTCATTTTCCAGCAAGTAGCCCTGTAGCAACACAAAACACTTCATCACATTATATTGTGCACTAGTTCTTACAAAAGAAACATTTACTGTTGTATATTACTATATTTCAACTTACTTATAACAAAACTGTTTATGTACTTAATGGAGTGGTGGTGGTGTAGTGGCTAAAGCACAGGGCTGTTAATCAGAAGGTTGCTGGTTTGATCCCCTCAGTCACCACCATTGTGTCCTTGAGTAAGGCACTTAACTCCAGGTTGTTCCGGGGGGATTGTCCCTGTAATAAGTGCTCTGTATAATACATTGGTACTCAGAAGGTTGCTGGTTTGATCCCCACAGTCACCACCATTGTGTCCTTGAGTAAGACACTTAACTCCAGGTTGTTCCGGGGGGATTGTCCCTGTAATAAGTGCTCTGTATAATACATTGGTACTCAGAAGGTTGCTGGTTTGATCCCCACAGTCATCACCATTGTGTCCTTGAGTAAGGCACTTAACTCCAGGTTGTTCCGGGGGGATTGTCCCTGTAATAAGTGCACTGTAAGTCGCTTTGGATAAAAGCATCTGCCAAATGCATAAATGTAAATGTACTTTCAACAATAGCTTGTAGCTTGAAGCCATTTAAAGCAGCTTCTGCAACACTGATGGTGTTTAATATATGTGATTAGAGACCATGAAACACTAGTAGTATTTTAAAACCTGTTCTTCAAACTGTTTCAAACTATGAGATCAGATAGGTGGTGTTGTTGTTTCTTAGGCACTACAAATGTGTCCGTCTGCATGTTTTATTTCATCTAAAACACAGAACGCTTCATTAAATGGTTCTCTGTAATTGATCTGACCGCTAACAAATTCTAAGTGTCTCCGTCACGTGAGCGCTGTGACGTGGTCGTGTGAATATATTTGGATTCAGTGTTTAACTTCTTAAAACCCAGTTCCACCTAAGACCTGCAGACCCCTCCACAGCAGGACCATCTGAGCTTCTGACGTGGGTTTGTGGGTTTTTAGCCACTCTGGAGGAGGACCTGGCTGTGCATGGATCGGAGCGGCTGGGTTTTCCCAGTGCAGTCTGTCCTGGTCCTACCAAATTGATCAGATTTAGCTCGCCGGCCATATGTCGAGGCAGCATGCTCCGGTCGCCAGGTGGGTGTTACCGGCCCACCCCAGTCCCAGATCAGAGCTTCACACACCCTCAGCTCATACTGTACAGAAGGGGTGATCAGCAGAAATAAGACACTTCCTATCAGTGGTGTGCACAGAAGAGGTAGCAGGGGCTCAAATCCTGACCCTGGCATGCCCAAATCTAATGGTGACTTCAGAAAACAAACATTCTTACTACGGTTTTACTATAGTAACACCATGTGTAGTACAAGTATCTTTGGGGAAAGAAAACATGCACTTAAGAAAATGAACCTCACTATAGTACACTTGCAGTAACCATGGTTTCACTATAGTAAATTTACAGTAACCATGGTTTCACTATATTAAACGCAGTAACCATGGATTCACTATAGTAAACTTGCATTAACCATGGTTTCACTATAGTAAACTTGCAGTAACCATGGTTTCACTATAGTAAACTAGCAGTAACCATGGATTCACTATAGTAAACTTGCATTAACCATGGTTTCACTAGAGTAAATTTACAGTAACCATGGTTTCACTATAGTAAACTAGCAGTAACCATGGTTTCACTATAGTAAACTTGCAGTAACCATGGTTTCACTATAGTAAACTTGGTTTCACTATAGTAAATTTACAGTAACCATGGTTTCACTATAGTAAACTTGCAGTAACCATGGATTCACTATAGTAAACTAGCAGTAACCATGGTTTCACTATAGTAAACTTGCAGTAACCATGGTTTCACTATAGTAAACTTGGTCACTATAGTACAGTAACCATGGTTTCACTATAGTAAACTTGCAGTAACCATGGTTTCACTATAGTAAACTTAGCAGTAACCATGGTTTCACTATAGTAAACTAGCAGTAACCATGGTTTCACTATAGTAAACTTGCAGTAACCATGGTTTCACTATAGTAAACTTGGTTTCACTATAGTAAATTTACAGTAACCATGGTTTCACTATAGTAAACTTGCAGTAACCATGGATTCACTATAGTAAACTAGCAGTAACCATGGTTTCACTATAGTAAACTAGCATGTACAGTAACCATGGTTTCACTATAGTAAACTTGCAGTAACCATGGTTTCACTATAGTAAACTTACAGTAACCATGGTTTCACTATAGTAAACTTGCAGTAACCATGGATTCACTATAGTAAACTAGCAGTAACCATGTTTTCACTATAGTACACTTGCAGTAACCATGGTTTCACTATAGTAAACTAGCAGTAACCATGGTTTCACTATAGTAAACTTGGTTTCACTATAGTAAATTTACAGTAACCATGGTTTCACTATAGTAAACTTGCAGTAACCATGGATTCACTATAGTAAACTAGCAGTAACCATGGTTTCACTATAGTAAACTAGCAGTAACCATGGTTTCACTATAGTAAACTTGCAGTAACCATGGTTTCACTATAGTAAACTAGTAACCATGGTTTCACTATAGTAAACTTGCAGTAACCATGGTTTCACTATAGTAAACTTGCAGTAACCATGGATTCACTATAGTAAACTAGCAGTAACCATGGTTTCACTATAGTAAACTTGCAGTAACCATGGATTCACTATAGTAAACTAGCAGTAACCATGGTTTCACTATAGTAAACTTGCAGTAACCATGGTTTCACTATAGTAAACTTGGTTTCACTATAGTAAATTTACAGTAACCATGGTTTCACTATAGTAAACTTGCAGTAACCATGGATTCACTATAGTAAACTAGCAGTAACCATGGTTTCACTATAGTAAACTAGCAGTAACCATGGTTTCACTATAGTAAACTAGCAGTGACCATGGATTCACTATAGTAAACTAACAGTGACCATGGTTTCACTATAGTAAACTTGCAGTAACCATGGTTTCACTATAGTAAACTAGCAGTAACCACGGTTTCACTATAGTAAACTAGCAGTGACCATGGATTCACTATAGTAAACTAGCAGTGACCATGCTTTCACTAGAGTAAACTTGCAGTAACCATGGTTTCACTATAGTAAACTAGCAGTAACCATGGTTTCACTATAGTAAACTTGCAGTAACCATGGTTTCACTATAGTAAACTAGCAGTAACCATGGTTTCACTATAGTAAACTAGCAGTGACCATGGATTCACTATAGTAAACTAGCAGTGACCATGCTTTCACTAGAGTAAACTTGCAGTAACCATGGTTTCACTATAGTAAACTAGCAGTAACCATGGTTTCACTATAGTAAACTTGCAGTAACCATGGTTTCATTATAGTAAACTTGCAGTAACCATGGTTTCACTATAGTAAACTAGCAGTAACCATGGTTTCACTATAGTAAACTTGCAGTAACCATGGTTTCACTATAGTAAACTAGCAGTAACCATGGTTTCACTATAGTAAACTTGCAGTAACCATGGTTTCACTATAGTAAACTTGCAGTAACCATGGTTTCACTATAGTACACTTGCAGTAACCATGGTTTCACTATAGTAAACTAGCAGTAACCATGGTTTCACTATAGTAAACTTGCAGTAACCATGGTTTCACTATAGTACACTTGCAGTAACCATGGTTTCACTATAGTAAACTTGCAGTAACCATGGTTTCACTATAGTACACTTGCAGTAACCATGGTTTCACTATAGTAAACTAGCAGTAACCATGGTTTCACTATAGTAAACTTGCAGTAACCATGGTTTCACTATAGTAAACTAGCAGTAACCATGGTTTCACTATAGTAAACTAGCAGTAACCATGGTTTCACTATAGTACATTTACAGTAACCATGGTTTCACTATAGTACACTTGCAGTAACCATGGTTTCACTATGGTAAACTAGCAGTAACCATGGTTTCACTATAGTAAACTAGCAGTAACCATGGTTTCACTATAGTAAACTTGCAGTAACCATGGTTTCACTATAGTAAACTTGCAGTAACCATGGTTTCACTATAGTAAACTAGCAGTAACCATGGTTTCACTATAGTAAACTTGCAGTAACCATGGTTTCACTATAGTAAACTAGCAGTAACCATGGTTTCACTATAGTAAACTTGCAGTAACCATGGTTTCACTATAGTAAACTAGCAGTAACCATGGTTTCACTATAGTAAACTTGCAGTAACCATGGTTTCACTATAGTAAACTTGCAGTAACCATGGTTTCACTATAGTAAACTAGCAGTAACCATGGTTTCACTATAGTAAACTTGCAGTAACCATGGTTTCACTATAGTAAACTAGCAGTAACCATGGTTTCACTATAGTAAACTTGCAGTAACCATGGTTTCACTATAGTAAACTTGCAGTAACCATGGTTTCACTATAGTACACTTGCAGTAACCATGGTTTCACTATAGTAAACTAGCAGTAACCATGGTTTCACTATAGTAAACTTGCAGTAACCATGGTTTCACTATAGTACACTTGCAGTAACCATGGTTTCACTATAGTAAACTTGCAGTAACCATGGTTTCACTTATAGTACACTTGCAGTAACCATGGTTTCACTATAGTAAACTAGCAGTAACCATGGTTTCACTATAGTAAACTTGCAGTAACCATGGTTTCACTATAGTAAACTAGCAGTAACCATGGTTTCACTATAGTAAACTAGCAGTAACCATGGTTTCACTATAGTACATTTACAGTAACCATGGTTTCACTATAGTACACTTGCAGTAACCATGGTTTCACTATGGTAAACTAGCAGTAACCATGGTTTCACTATAGTAAACTTGCAGTAACCATGGTTTCACTATAGTACATTTACAGTAACCATGGTTTCACTATAGTAAACTAGCAGTAACCATGGTTTCACTATAGTACACTTGCAGTAACCATGGTTTCACTATAGTAAACTTGCAGTAACCATGGTTTCACTATAGTAAACTAGCAGTAACCATGGTTTCACTATAGTAAACTTGCAGTAACCATGGTTTCACTATAGTAAACTTGCAGTAACCATGGTTTCACTATAGTAAACTAGCAGTAACCATGGTTTCATTATAGTAAACTTGCAGTAACCATGGTTTCATTATAGTAAACTTGCAGTAACCATGGTTTCACTATAGTAAACTTGCAGTAACCATGGTTTCACTATAGTAAACTTGCAGTAACCATGGTTTCACTATAGTAAACTAGCAGTAACACTCACAAGGTTTTAAAATCAATGGTACATGTGCCACAAATTAATCATGGTGTTACTATAGTAAAACTAACCATGTTTTTTGGGCAGAATGGTTGATTTTTATTAGCACAGTTTTGTTAATCCTGCATTATTACTGTTTTACCATGAATATCATCTTTAACACTTAAAACTCAGATGTGCCCACGATACAATTATAATTATCAAAATATTAATAATGGAAGTCTTGACCAACACAAAACAGGTTTTGTTTGAAAGTTTAGCAGCTCTACTTTCCAATGCATGTAGATATTATCACCAAAACTGAACAAGTGCTTTAAAATCTGCAGATAAATCAGAAGTGTTATATTTTGAGCATTTATATAAAGTTAATTGCGCTAAAAACAGTAAAAACATCAAACTCATCATATATTCATGTGTCATATGTTGTTGGAAAGCTCTCAAAGAGTAAAATACAACCAGACTATTTGTTTTACTCACAGACTAAAATATAGCGAGTAACAGCTAAAGATATGTCTTTGACAATTATGTTAGTGTTGCTTATATGCCGCGTTATCACTTATAACTTCACTATAAATGGAACGTAACAATATAACGCAATATCACATATCAAGAGGAGGTGATTATCTTTCAATCGAGTCCACACACAAGATAATCAGATGTATAGATCATTAGATAATCCACATGAAGCACAATGTTACATATGACCACCAGGAGATGGCGCCAAATACAGGACACAGACTCAATGATGACTCAAATGACACAGAATGAAACTCATTCTGTGAAATCTCATGACTAAAATCATGTCTGCATGCTAGGCAAACCTTTAGTCATTGTTGTGTTTGCATGTGTAATTAGTTCTTATGTACAATTATTATCTTTTATTTGTTTGGAGATGTTTTTGGACACTGATAAATAATCTTTGTAATGTTAGAACTTCACACTCGACTGCCAAGCGATCCAGTGAGAGCTGAAGGTCACGGACCGATGATGACATGAAGACAACATCATCTGCAAAAAGCAGCGATGAGATCCCCAGCCCACCGAACCGCACACCTTCCCCACCCCGACTATGCCTCGATATCCTGTCCATGAATATCACAAACAGGATTGGTGACAAAGCACAGCCTTGGCGGAGACCAACCCCCACATGTAATGAACTCGACTTCGTGCCGAGGACCCGGAAACAGCTCTCGCTTTGGACGTACAGGGAATGGATCGCCCTAAGAAGGGACCCCCCCACCCCGTACTCCCGCAGCACCTCCCACAGTCTCTCCCGGGGGACCCGGTCATACACCTTCTCCAGATCCACAAAACACATGTAGACCGGATGGGCATACTCCCAGGCCCCCTCCAGGATCCTTGCGAGAGTAAAGATCTGGTCCGTCGCTCCACGGCCAGGACGAAAACCGCATTGTTCCTCTTCAATCCGAGGTTCGACAATCGGCCGAACCCTCCTCTCCAGCACCTTGGAGTAAACTTTACCAGGGAGAGAAGTGTGATACCCCTATAGTTGGCACACACTCTCTGGTCCCCCTTTTTGAAGAGGGGAACCACCACCCCATTCTGCCTCTCCTTGGGCACTGTCCCAGACTTCCACGCAATGTTGAAGAGGCGTGTCATCCATGACACCCCCTCCACATCCAAAGCTTTCAGCATTTCTGGTCGGATCTCATCAATTCCCGGGGCTTTGCCACTGCGAAGTTGTTTGACTACCTCAGTGACCTTCCCCAGGGAAATAGAATCTGATCCCCAATCAGCCTCCAGCTCTGCCTCTAGCATAGAGTGCGTGTTGGGATTTAGGAGTTCTTCAAAGTGTTCCTTCCACCGCCCAATAACCTCCTCGGTTGAGGTCAACAGCGTCCCATCTTTGCTGTATACAGCTTGGATGGTTCCCCGTTTCCCCCTCCTAAGGTGGTGGACGGTTTTCCAGAAGCACTTTGGTGTGGACTGAAAGTCCTTCTCCATGGATTCTCCAAACATTTCCCACACTGAAGCGGCTGGGATGAGGATTAGCACCTCTAAATTTGAGGCCATGGTTCTCAGCAGGAAACCGAAGGAGTGAGTACTGCAGGTAGGGAAGGAGGTATTGGCCCAAGTGAAGGAGTTCAAGTAACTTGGGGTCTTGTTCACGAGTGAGGGGACAATGGAGCGGGAGGTTTGCCGGAGAATCGGGGCAGCGGGGGCGGTATTGCACTCGCTCTATCACACCGTTGTCACTGAAAAGAGACCTGAGCCAGAAGGCAAAGCGCTCGATCTACCGGTCAATTTTTGTTTTTGGTTCCAATAAAGAACCTATTCAGAACGTTCTCTATTGGTTATTGTTAGATTTTAAAACCATAAACTAATGTTTCCAGAACGTTGCAGGGAGGTTTTTATGTCACAACCAATAAAGAACCTATTCAGAACGTTCTCTAATGGTTATTGTTAGATTTAATAACCATAAACTAACATTCCAAGAACGTTGCAGGGAGGTTTTTGTGTCACAACGTATAAAGAACCTATTCAGAACGTTCTCTAATGGTTATTGTTAGATTTTATAACCATAAACTAATGTTTCCAGAACGTTGCAGGGAGGTTTTTGTGTGACAACCAATAAAGAACCTATTCAGAACGTTCTCTATTGGTTATTGTTAGATTTTATAACCATAAACTAATGTTTCCAGAACGTTGCAGGGAGGTTTTTGTGTCACAACCTATAAAGAACCTATTCAGAACGTTCTCTATTGGTTATTGTTAGATTTTACAACCATAAACTAATGTTTCCAGAACGTTGCAGGGAGGTTTTTGTGTCACAACCTATAAAGAACCTATTCAGAACGTTCTCTAATGGTTGTTGTTAGATTTTATAACCATAAACTAACATTCCAAGAACGTTGCAGTGAGGTTTTTGTGTGACAACCAATAAAGAACCTATTCAGAACGTTCTCTATTGGTTATTGTTAGATTATAAACCATAAACTAATGTTTCCAGAATGTTGCAGGGAGGTTTATGTGTGACAACCAATAAAGAACCTATTCAGAACGTTCTCTATTGGTTATTGTTAGATTTTATAACCATAAACTAATGTTCCCAGAACGTTGCAGGGAGGTTTTTGTGTGACAACCAATAAAGAACCTATTCAGAATGTTCTCTATTGGTTATTGTTTGATTTTATAACCATAAACTAATGTTCCCAGAACGTTGCAGGGAGGTTTATGTGTCACAACCTATAAAGAACCTATTCAGAACGTTCTCTAATGGTTATTGTTAGATTTTATAACCATAAACTAATGTTCCCAGAACGTTGCAGGGAAGTTTTTGTGTGACAACCAATAAAGAACCTATTCAGAACGTTCTCTATTGGTTATTGTTAGATTTTATAACCATAAACTAATGTTTCCAGAACGTTGCAGGGAGGTTTTTGTGTGACAACCAATAAAGAACCTATTCAGAACGTTCTCTATTGGTTATTGTTAGATTTTATAACCATAAACTAATGTTTCCAGAACGTTGCAGGGAGGTTTTTGTGTGACAACCAATAAAGAACCTATTCAGAACGTTCTCTATTGGTTATTGTTAGATTTTATAACCATAAACTAATGTTCCCAGAATGTTGCAGGGAGGTTTTTGTGTGACAACCAATAAAGAACCTATTCAGAACGTTCTCTATTGGTTATTGTTAGATTTTATAACCATAAACTAATGTTCCCAGAACATTGCAGGGAGGTTTTTGTGTGACAACCAATAAAGAACCTATTCAGAACGTTCTCTATTGGTTATTGTTTGATTTTATAACCATAAACTAATGTTCCCAGAACGTTGCAGGGAGGTTTTTGTGTGACAACCAATAAAGAACCTATTCAGAACGTTCTCTATTGGTTATTGTTAGATTTTATAACCATAAACTAACATTCCAAGAATGTTGCAGGGAGGTTTTTGTGTGACAACCAATAAAGAACCTATTCAGAACGTTCTCTATTGGTTATTGTTAGATTTTATAACCATAAACTAATGTTCCCAGAACGTTGCAGGGAGGTTTATGTGTCACAACCTATAAAGAACCTATTCAGAACGTTCTCTAATGGTTATTGTTAGATTTTATAACCATAAACTAATGTTCCCAGAACGTTGCAGGGAGGTTTTTGTGTTACAACCGATAAAGAACCTATTCAGAACGTTCTCTAATGGTTATTTTTAGATTTTATAACCATAAACTAATGTTCCCAGAATGTTGCAGGGAGGTTTTTGTGTGACAACCAATAAAGAACCTATTCAGAACGTTCTCTATTGGTTATTGTTAGATTTTATAACCATAAACTAATGTTTCCAGAACGTTGCAGGGAGGTTTTTGTGTGACAACCAATAAAGAACCTATTCAGAACGTTCTCTATTGGTTATTTTTAGATTTTATAACCATAAACTAATGTTCCCAGAATGTTGCAGGGAGGTTTTTGTGTGACAACCAATAAAGAACCTATTCAGAACGTTCTCTATTGGTTATTGTTAGATTTTATAACCATAAACTAACATTCCAAGAACGTTGCAGGGAGGTTTTTGTGTGACAACCAATAAAGAACCTATTCAGAACGTTCTCTATTGGTTATTGTTAGATTTTATAACCATAAACTAATGTTCCCAGAACGTTGCAGGGAGGTTTATGTGTCACAACCTATAAAGAACCTATTCAGAATGTTCTCTATTGGTTATTGTTAGATTTTATAACCATAAACTAATGTTCCCAGAACGTTGCAGGGAGGTTTATGTGTCACAACCAATAAAGAACCTATTCAGAATGTTCTCTATTGGTTATTGTTAGATTTTATAACCATAAACTAATGTTCCCAGAACGTTGCAGGGAGGTTTATGTGTCACAACCTATAAAGAACCTATTCAGAATGTTCTCTATTGGTTATTGTTAGATTTTATAACCATAAACTAATGTTCCCAGAATGTTGCAGGGAGGTTTATGTGTCACAACCAATAAAGAACCTATTCAGAATGTTCTCTATTGGTTATTGTTAGATTTTATAACCATAAACTAATGTTCCCAGAACGTTGCAGGGAGGTTTATGTGTCACAACCTATAAAGAACCTATTCAGAACGTTCTCTAATGGTTATTGTTAGATTTTATAACCATAAACTAACATTCCAAGAACGTTGCAGGGAGGTTTTTCTGTGACAACCGATAAAGAACCTATTCAGAATGTTCTCTAATGGTTATTGTTAGATTTTATAACCATAAACTAACATTCCAAGAACGTTGCAGGGAGGTTTTTATATTGTCACAACCTATAAAGAACCTATTCAGAACGTTCTCTAATGGTTATTTTTAGATTTTAAAACCATAAACTAATGTTTCCAGAACGTTGCAGGGAGGTTTTTGTGTGACAACCAATAAAGAACCTATTCAGAACGTTCTCTAATGGTTATTGTTAGATTTTATAACCATAAACTAACATTCCAAGAACGTTGCAGGGAGGTTTTTATATTGTCACAACCTATAAAGAACCTATTCAGAACGTTCTCTAATGGTTATTTTTAGATTTTAAAACCATAAACTAATGTTTCCAGAACGTTGCAGGGAGGTTTTTGTGTGACAACCAATAAAGAACCTATTCAGAACGTTCTCTATTGGTTATTGTTAGATTTTATAACCATAAACTAATGTTTCCAGAACGTTGCAGGGAGGTTTTTGTGTCACAACCTATAAAGAACCTATTCAGAACGTTCTCTATTGGTTATTGTTAGATTTTATAACCATAAACTAATGTTTCCAGAACGTTGCAGGGAGGTTTTTGTGTGACAACCAATAAAGAACCTATTCAGAACGTTCTCTATTGGTTATTGTTAGATTTTATAACCATAAACTAATGTTTCCAGAACGTTGCAGGGAGGTTTTTGTGTGACAACCAATAAAGAACCCATTCAGAACGTTCTCTAATGGTTATTGTTAGATTTTATAACCATAAACTAACATTCCAAGAACGTTGCAGGGAGGTTTTTGTGTGACAACCAATAAAGAACCTATTCAGAACGTTCTCTATTGGTTATTGTTAGATTTTATAACCATAAACTAATGTTTCCAGAATGTTGCAGGGAGGTTTTTGTGTTACAACCGATAAAGAACCTATTCAGAACGTTCTCTTTTGGTTATTGTTAGATTTTATAACCATAAACTAACATTCCAAGAACGTTGCAGGGAGGTTTTTGTGTGACAACCAATAAAGAACCTATTCAGAACGTTCTCTATTGGTTATTGTTAGATTTTATAACCATAAACTAATGTTCCCAGAACGTTGCAGGGAGGTTTTTGTGTGACAACCAATAAAGAACCTATTCAGAACGTTCTCTTTTGGTTATTGTTAGATTTTATAACCATAAACTAACATTCCAAGAACGTTGCAGGGAGGTTTTTGTGTGACAACCAATAAAGAACCTATTCAGAACGTTCTCTATTGGTTATTGTTAGATTTTATAACCATAAACTAATGTTTCCAGAACGTTGCAGGGAGGTTTTTGTGTGACAACCAATAAAGAACCTATTCAGAACGTTCTCTATTGGTTATTGTTAGATTTTATAACCATAAACTAATGTTTCCAGAACGTTGCAGGGAGGTTTTTGTGTGACAACCAATAAAGAACCTATTCAGAACGTTCTCTATTGGTTATTGTTAGATTTTATAACCATAAACTAATGTTTCCAGAACGTTGCAGGGAGGTTTTTGTGTGACAACCAATAAAGAACCTATTCAGAACGTTCTCTATTGGTTATTGTTAGATTTTATAACCATAAACTAACATTCCAAGAACGTTGCAGGGAGGTTTTTGTGTGACAACCAATAAAGAACCTATTCAGAACGTTCTCTATTGGTTATTGTTAGATTTTATAACCATAAACTAATGTTTCCAGAACGTTGCAGGGAGGTTTTTGTGTGACAACCAATAAAGAACCTATTCAGAACGTTCTCTATTGGTTATTGTTAGATTTTATAACCATAAACTAATGTTTCCAGAATGTTGCAGGGAGGTTTTTGTGTGACAACCAATAAAGAACCTATTCAGAACGTTCTCTATTGGTTATTGTTAGATTTTATAACCATAAACTAATGTTCCAAGAACGTTGCAGGGAGGTTTTGTGTGACAACCAATAAAGAACCTATTCAGAATGTTCTCTATTGGTTATTGTTAGATTTTATAACCATAAACGAATGTTTCCAGAACGTTGCAGGGAGGTTTTTGTGTGACAACCAATAAAGAACCTATTCAGAAAGTTCTCTATTGGTTATTGTTAGATTTTATAACCATAAACTAATGTTCCCAGAACGTTGCAGGGAGGTTTTTGTGTGACAACCAATAAAGAACCTATTCAGAACGTTCTCTATTGGTTATTGTTAGATTTAATAACCATAAACTAATGTTTCCAGAACGTTGCAGGGAGGTTTTTGTGTGACAACCAATAAAGAACCTATTCAGAACGTTCTCTATTGGTTATTGTTTGATTTTATAACCATAAACTAATGTTTCCAGAACGTCCTCTAATGGTATCTCTTTCTCTCTGAGGTCATGTGACTGTGGTGCATATACAGTGTGAGGTATACTGATGAAGCTGTAATGACGCGTGCTCGTATGGCTCATAATGTGTCATAAGCGCTCTATAGCGTCTCCATGTTGAAGACCTCCATGTCTGCTGCTGCTGGAGTCATGAGAGGCTCTGTGGATCTTCCTCCTGTCTCTCTGTCTCATCGCAAACTCTTGTGCACCCTCTGGTGCTTGCACGACTCCAGAACTTCTTTGTGTTGCCTGCTTAGCAGATTGTCTTCCTTGTCTGTGAGGCAGCTCATTATACAGAGACAGACTGAGCTCAGGTCATCTGCTGCTGGTGTGCTGAAGAAGAAGAAGCAGCAGAAGCAGGAGGGAAGATGGCGATCATTGTGCTGCTCTAGACCGGACACAACTTTACAGAAGATCTCGATCCAGGATCCAGGCGTGAGTATGCGTTTTCTCAATCGTCAACATCTCGACTTGCTCTAAATGATCTGCTAATGTGCTCGAGCTCGGGCTGGTTGACGAGGCGCTTCGGGAATGACCTGGAAACGCGATTTTCCTGCCTGTTTGCTTCAGTTGAGGAGCAGCAGATGAACGGATAGACACCGAACCGACCGACCGACCGAACGCTCCAAAACTGGCACCTTCATGTCGGTAAAGCGACGCGTTGCTGGAGCGTTCTCCTTCAGATCTTCTATTTATACCCGTCCGAGCGGGCAGTTCTGAGGGGATTTGTCGGGAACGGTGTGCCGTTGAGGGAGTTTGAGGGCGCGGATTCGGTAACGAGTGAAATGTGGCCGGTCCGACGGAGCTTTTGACCGTGTGCTGGAAGCCATTGCACGGATTTGAAGCTCCGCGTCCATTTAGAGCTCCGCGTCCAGACGCTCTCGCGATGTGCCTGTGACGTTCAGTGTTACAATGTCGCTTCGTGACAGTGTTACAATGTTGCAACGATGTTCCTGTACGCGCGCGAGCGGGCGGCGGGTGTTTTTCCCGGGTTCCAGGTGTTTGTCACAGCAGGTATAGAATGACACCGAGGGTTCCTCCAGAAAATGGAGTCTCGCTGGAGAACAAAGGTTGACTTTCCCACTGCACATGGACCTGCGACCTCTCACAGTGAGATTTATGGAGATGTTTTGCACTCTTTGTGCTCTCAAGCTGAAGTTTTGCTTCATTATTATTTAATAACGCAGGTGCTTCGGGTTCTGTTGTTGTGTGCATGTTTATACAGTCTTCATGAGATGGTTATTATCATGTTCTACAGTGGCCTTCAGGAGAACCTCTATTGAAGATCTACAGTACGTGTTTAATATCTCCAGAACATTTAGACCTTGTAGAACCTTTAGAAGAAGTTTATTGTATGTTAGCAGGTTTGGTTGAATGTTGTGGATAATGTCATCATGTGTATTCACCTGCTGTTGTTGTGGAAATGTGCTATTATATATTTTGGATAATAAATGGACCACAGAAGCTTTAACATGTTCATACTGAAGGTCTGTCATGTCTGTCATGTTCCACCGGTGCCTCCACAAGAACCTGATTTACAAATAATGAGCATTTCTGATTTTTAGAAGCTCTTAATACATGTTTAATATCTTTTAAAGATAGTTTCCAGCATTTTGATGATTTGGTTTGAAATAATGATCGTTTCTGCTCTTTAGGAGATCAGACGTGTTCGGTTTTTTGAATTTGGGAATTGAATATTGTGTATAATGATGTGCAGCGTTTATTAACGTGTTGTTGGACAATAGAGCTATTTGAAGGTTGTCTGATGTGTTTAGCATGCTAATGCTGATTTATGCAGCCCTGCAGGTCTGTCGTGTTCAACGGTGGCCTTCAGAAGAGCCTCAAACCCATTATGAGCGTTCCTGCATGTTTAATAGCTCACAAATGGGGTTTTTGAAGATGTTTATTTGAGCAGATTTGGTTTGTTTGAGAACTGCAATAGTGTGGATAATGTCAGTGCAATAGTTGGGTGGTGTTGTTGGGTAAATGTTTTGTTTGGAGGCTTTATGTGAGTTTTAATCGTATGCTGAATTTGACATCTTCATGTTCTACGGTGGCTTTCAGAAGAACCTCGTTTACAAACTATAAGTCTTTTATAGAGTTCAGTAAAGGGTTGTTGGGTTTTGCCGATCTGGTTTGTCTTGGAGATGACAGGAACTCATTCTTGAGTTTTATAAATGCATTCTTTCCTCAATTCCTCAATGTGTTGGATCACATGTGTGACATCTGAAGCTTCTGCTGGAAGTGAAAGCAAATGTTTGTGCACTTGTCTGGCTTTAGTTTAATTATCTGACATGGTGCATGTAATAAATGTACATTTATGATTACTGTCAGATGCATTGTGCACATCAGAGTGTTTCGGGTTCTTCTGTTCATGTGGTAAACTGTGAAAGGCTGTTTGTTTCTCCACGGCGCTGAGCACTGAGTGTGTGTGTGTCCTTCTGCAATCGCTCTGGCCACTGTGAAATCCTGCTGACAAAGACAGCGCTACACACACACACACACACACACACACACACACACACACACTCAGTACGACAGACGCAGGCCAGAGGAACTCAAAATGGTGGCACGTCTCCCATGTCAGGGCAAACAGGTTCTCTCAGATGAAGGTTACTGGCTGTTCCTGCTGCAGTTGCAGCTATCTGATGCCGCTCTGGTGGTTCTTTATGGTTTGATGTAGCTGTGAGGACATTTACTGTATTTTGATTGTTTATCAGCTGATCAAATAAAGAAATATAGTTTGTTTTATGGATTTCTAAGCCAAGTGTAAGCTGGGATATGTCAAGGAGACGCTGTGTCTGCTGTCTGGCTGATATCTCTCATGGTCTATTTTGCCTTTGCAACTTGTTCATCCAGTTTTGACTGGAAGTTCCTCTACAGATTCTCAGAAATCATTTATTTCCTTTTCAGCAGCATGTTTTGGGGATATTTCTGATGACACGCTGTAGTCTCAGTGTAATGACTGTGATGGGGTCGAGTGTCTGACCTGGAAATCTAAACGCCGTCTTATGCAACAGTCGAGCACCCAATGGTTCAAGCTCACCGGTGACCCAGTTTTCATGAAGATCCAGTGTAAAGCCCGTATAGGAGAAACGCTCAGTGTTTACAGTATGAGTTGGCACCAAAACTTTAGGTTTGTTTTAAAGGTGTAGCGTGTCATTTTTTGGATGTTTAAAGACTTTATATCCCAGTTAAATATGAAGAATCCACTGTAAGCCCTCTGTAGAAAAGTGTGACCACTGTGTCTCTGCATTGCTTTCACAACATTCAGCATCCCAACCAACCCGACCAGTCAACAACACTGGCCGCATTTACATGCACTTCCAAAGGCAATACTATTCCTTAAGTAAACCGAATAGTGCAGATATGCTATTGCGATTATGCTAATAATCAGAGTAATGATATTCACAGTAAGACATGTGGAGTACTCCTATTGTAATCGCGCCTGTGCCAGTGATGTAGACTCTTACTTTATCGGCTTCGCTCAAAAGAAAACATTTTCCAGAGTGGCACATGTCCATTTACAGTCTGACTTGAATGTTGGTGAGATAAAAAGACCAAATACTGCAAAATAATGGCAAGGTTTGTCTTTGTGGGCGGAACACAACAACATCCTGCGTGCCCTGTGTAGTCTGATTCACAAACAAATGACTCTTATGAACTGATTCTTTTATGTTAATCGAAACAGAGAGAGCAACCAGTGTATTCCAACAAACAAATTGGTGTACATGTAAACATCTTAATCAGATTATTCCTCACTCTGATTATTGCAATAATAAGTGTATTGGTGTACATGTAAACATCTTAATCGGATTATTCCTCATACTCTGATTATTGCAATATTAAGTGTATTGGTGTACATGTAAACATCTTAATCGGATTATTCCTCTTACTCTGATTATTGCAATATTAAGTGTATTGGTGTACATGTAAACATCTTAATCAGATTATTCCTCATACTCTGATTATTGCAATATTAAGTGTATTGGTGTACATGTAAACATCTTAATCAGATTATTCCTTATACTCTGATTATTGCAATATTAAGTGTATTGGTGTACATGTAAACATCTTAATCAGATTATTCCTCATACTCTGATTATTGCAATATTAAGTGTATTGGTGTACATGTAAACATCTTAATCGGATTATTCCTTTTACTCTGATTATTGCAATAATAAGTGTATTGGTGCACATGTAAACATCTTAATCGGATTATTCCTCATACTCTGATTATTGCAATATTAAGTGTATTGGTGTACATGTAAACATCTTAATCGGATTATTCCTCACTCTGATTATTGCAATATTAAGTGTATTGGTGTACATGTAAACATCTTAATCAGATTATTCCTCATACTCTGATTATTGCAATATTAAGTGTATTGGTGTACATGTAAACATCTTAATCGGATTATTCCTCACTCTGATTATTGCAATATTAAGTGTATTGGTGTACATGTAAACATCTTAATCAGATTATTCCTCATACTCTGATTATTGCAATATTAAGTGTATTGGTGTACATGTAAACATCTTAATCGGATTATTCCTCACTCTGATTATTGCAATATTAAGTGTATTGGTGTACATGTAAACATCTTAATCAGATTATTCCTCATACTCTGATTATTGCAATATTAAGTGTATTGGTGCACATGTAAACATCTTAATCGGATTATTCCTCACTCTGATTATTGCAATATTAAGTGTATTGGTGTACATGTAAACATCTTAATCAGATTATTCCTCATACTCTGATTATTGCAATATTAAGTGTATTGGTGCACATGTAAACATCTTAATCGGATTATTCCTCACTCTGATTATTGCAATATTAAGTGTATTGTTGCGCATGTAAACATCTTAATCAGATTATTCCTCTCACTCTGATTATTGCAATATTAAGTGTATTGGTGCACATGTAAACATCTTAATCGGATTATTCCTCATACTCTGATTATTGCAATATTAAGTGTATTGGTGCACATGTAAACATCTTAATCGGATTATTCCTCACTCTGATTATTGCAATATTAAGTGTGTTGGTGCACATGTAAACATCTTAATCAGATTATTCCTCACTCTGATTATTGCAATATTAAGTGTATTGGTGTACATGTAAACATCTTAATCGGATTATTCCTCACTCTGATTATTGCAATATTAAGTGTATTGGTGCACATGTAAACATCTTAATCGGATTATTCCTCACTCTGATTATTGCAATATTAAGTGTATTGGTGCACATGTAAACATCTTAATCGGATTATTCCTCACTCTGATTATTGCAATATTAATTGTATTGGTGTACATGTAAACATCTTAATCAGATTATTCCTCATACTCTGATTATTGCAATATTAAGTGTATTGGTGTACATGTAAACATCTTAATCGGATTATTCCTCACTCTGATTATTGCAATATTAAGTGTATTGGTGTGCATGTAAACATCTTAATCGGATTATTCCTCACTCTGATTATTGCAATAATAAGTGTATTGTTGTGCATGTAAACATCTTAATCGGATTATTCCTCACTCTGATTATTGCAATATTAAGTGTATTGGTGTACATGTAAACATCTTAATCAGATTATTCCTCACTCTGATTATTGCAATATTAAGTGTATTGGTGTGCATGTAAACATCTTAATCGGATTATTCCTCACTCTGATTATTGCAATAATAAGTGTATTGTTGTGCATGTAAACATCTTAATCGGATTATTCCTCACTCTGATTATTGCAATATTAAGTGTATTGGTGTACATGTAAACATCTTAATCGGATTATTCCTCATACTCTGATTATTGCAATATTAAGTGTATTGGTGTACATGTAAACATCTTAATCGGATTATTCCTCACTCTGATTATTGCAATATTAAGTGTATTGGTGTACATGTAAACATCTTAATCGGATTATTCCTCATACTCTGATTATTGCAATATTAAGTGTATTGGTGTACATGTAAACATCTTAATCGGATTATTCCTCTTACTCTGATTATTGCAATATTAAGTGTATTGGTGTACATGTAAACATCTTAATCAGATTATTCCTCACTCTGATTATTGCAATATTAAGTGTATTGGTGTACATGTAAACATCTTAATCAGATTATTCCTCATACTCTGATTATTGCAATATTAAGTGTATTGGTGTACATGTAAACATCTTAATCGGATTATTCCTCACTCTGATTATTGCAATATTAAGTGTATTGGTGTGCATGTAAACATCTTAATCGGATTATTCCTCACTCTGATTATTGCAATAATAAGTGTATTGTTGCGCATGTAAACATCTTAATCGGATTATTCCTCACTCTGATTATTGCAATATTAAGTGTATTGGTGCACATGTAAACATCTTAATCGGATTATTCCTCACTCTGATTATTGCAATATTAAGTGTATTGGTGTACATGTAAACATCTTAATCGGATTATTCCTCACTCTGATTATTGCAATATTAAGTGTATTGGTGTACATGTAAACATCTTAATCGGATTATTCCTCACTCTGATTATTGCAATATTAAGTGTATTGGTGCACATGTAAACGTCTTAATCGGATTATTCCTCTTACTCTGATTATTGCAATATTAAGTGTATTGGTGTACATGTAAACGTCTTAATCAGATTATTCCTCACTCTGATTATTGCAATATTAAGTGTATTGGTGTATATGTAAACGTCTTAATCGGATTATTCCTCACTCTGATTATTGCAATAATAAGTGTATTGGTGTACATGTAAACATCTTAATCGGATTATTCCTCACTCTGATTATTGCAATAATAAGTGTATTGGTGTACATGTAAACGTCTTAATCGGATTATTCCTCATACTCTGATTATTGCAATAATAAGTGTATTGGTGTACATGTAAACATCTTAATCGGATTATTCCTCACTCTGATTATTGCAATATTAAGTGTATTGGTGCACATGTAAACATCTTAATCGGATTATTCCTCACTCTGATTATTGCAATATTAAGTGTATTGGTGTACATGTAAACATCTTAATCGGATTATTCCTCATACTCTGATTATTGCAATAATAAGTGTATTGGTGTACATGTAAACATCTTAATCGGATTATTCCTCACTCTGATTATTGCAATATTAAGTGTATTGGTGTACATGTAAACGTCTTAATCGGATTATTCCTCATACTCTGATTATTGCAATAATAAGTGTATTGGTGTACATGTAAACATCTTAATCGGATTATTCCTCACTCTGATTATTGCAATATTAAGTGTATTGTTGCGCATGTAAACATCTTAATCGGATTATTCCTCACTCTGATTATTGCAATATTAAGTGTATTGGTGTACATGTAAACATCTTAATCGGATTATTCCTCACTCTGATTATTGCAATAATAAGTGTATTGGTGTACATGTAAACGTCTTAATCGGATTATTCCTCATACTCTGATTATTGCAATAATAAGTGTATTGGTGTACATGTAAACGTCTTAATCAGATTATTCCTCTTACTCTGATTATTGCAATAATAAGTGTATTGGTGTACATGTAAACGTCTTAATCGGATTATTCCTCACTCTGATTATTGCAATAATAAGTGTATTGTTGCGCATGTAAACATCTTAATCAGATTATTCCTCTTACTCTGATTATTGCAATAATAAGTGTATTGGTGTACATGTAAACGTCTTAATCGGATTATTCCTCATACTCTGATTATTGCAATAATAAGTGTATTGGTGTACATGTAAACGTCTTAATCGGATTATTCCTCATACTCTGATTATTGCAATATTAAGTGTATTGGTGTACATGTAAACGTCTTAATCAGATTATTCCTCACTCTGATTATTGCAATAATAAGTGTATTGGTGTACATGTAAACGTCTTAATCGGATTATTCCTCACTCTGATTATTGCAATAATAAGTGTATTGGTGTACATGTAAACGTCTTAATCGGATTATTCCTCACTCTGATTATTGCAATATTAAGTGTATTGGTGTACATGTAAACGTCTTAATCAGATTATTCCTCACTCTGATTATTGCAATAATAAGTGTATTGGTGTACATGTAAACATCTTAATCGGATTATTCCTCACTCTGATTATTGCAATAATAAGTGTATTGTTGCGCATGTAAACATCTTAATCAGATTATTCCTCTCACTCTGATTATTGCAATATTAAGTGTATTGTTGCGCATGTAAACATCTTAATCAGATTATTCCTCTCACTCTGATTATTGCAATATTAAGTGTATTGGTGTACATGTAAACATCTTAATCGGATTATTCCTCACTCTGATTATTGCAATATTAAGTGTATTGGTGTACATGTAAACATCTTAATCGGATTATTCCTCACTCTGATTATTGCAATAATAAGTGTATTGGTGTACATGTAAACGTCTTAATCAGATTATTCCTCTCACTCTGATTATTGCAATAATAAGTGTATTGGTGTACATGTAAACATCTTAATCGGATTATTCCTCACTCTGATTATTGCAATATTAAGTGTATTGGTGTACATGTAAACATCTTAATCGGATTATTCCTCACTCTGATTATTGCAATAATAAGTGTATTGGTGTACATGTAAACGTCTTAATCAGATTATTCCTCTCACTCTGATTATTGCAATAATAAGTGTATTGTTGCGCATGTAAACATCTTAATCGGATTATTCCTCACTCTGATTATTGCAATATTAAGTGTATTGTTGCGCATGTAAACATCTTAATCAGATTATTCCTCTCAAAGCATCTGCCTTTATTTACAAATGTAAATGTAAATAAAGGTATATTTCTAGACCTTTGTATGAAACTAGCTTCATACCATGTGACCCACATTTGATTTTCGACCATTGAATGTGGGTAAAATTTTACTATGGAGCCATATCGAGAGCCCCATATCTCTGGGAATTAACTATGTAGTCTTAAAAGTGAAGATACATAAAGGAAAGTTTGTTCTAAACTAGAAACTAAAGGGATATTAAGATATATTGAACACTTCTGGAGTTATAGACTCTCCAACTTTGGAAAAACAGCGAAAAAAAGTGTTTTTTCCCATTTTTGGGCTCTCACCATTGGCGTATAATACAACAAGAGCTGCTGAAGTCAACTGATTTGAGGAATAGATCTACCAATCTCTGTGTAAATATAAAATCATGATGCTCACACATTTCTAAGACTGTTTTTTTGACCTGTAGATTTGCTCCAAAATCATTGGTGAAGATCATCATTTGACCGCCCTCTACAATATAATGCATTACTCTGTAAATATTCATCCATGACATTTAATATTTTGACTTTTATCATCATTTATGTCTTTTTTTCACCCATTAAATTAATAATAATAATAATACATTTTTAGCCAATGGGGACCTCTGGTTGAGTCGACATGAAATGATCCGTCAGAAGAAATAAACAGACTCAAACGAGTACATTGTTGACCTAGAGTAAGATAATAGAGCCATGAAATGGATGTGGACAGGTTATCTCAGATGATGAGAAATGTTTGAGACTTTTGATTGCAGACTTGTGGCAAATGTGAGCACAGTTTGAGACCCTGTTGAGATTTAGGAATAATCCAGACCATATTAAAGAGATCTCATCTGTGATTTCCCTTTCTCACTGCCGGCTCTGTGAAGGTCGTTGTTCTGGGTGTTATTAAAGGACGCCTTGAGTCTGTTTGGGCTTCCATTTTGATGGACTAGTGATCTAAGATACAAAATGGACCTTTCAGTAATTTGAGGCCAGTAAAGGAGGCAGATACTCACAGCAGCGCTGAAGTTTAGAGTCTGTTCCTCAGGCGAACACAGAGAGAGAAAGAAACGAGACACACAAAAGCCAATTGAATGCTCCAGTGGACGCCTTCTTGACATGATGCATTGGCTTCTGCAGTCACACACACACACTTGTTTTTGCAGTGTGTTCGTCTCTGAAGAGTGTATTTACTACACAACTACTTTAAAGCCATTATCTGAAGAAGTCATGAGTTATATAACGTTTTGGTGGACATTAGACCCTCAATTTACAGTCACTCTGTTCTGATGGATTTATTTAAGGAACTTAATAATTGGTTGTGCTGCATGTTTGATATATTTAAAACAATCTGGCCAGGACTGGCCCCTAAATGCATACGACACAATATCCCATATTCATCATTTGTCTGGGTTATGGGGTAGGATGGCAAGACTGAAGCATTGCTCCAAAACCATGTAGCAAAATGTCTTATGGTCTGATAAACCCAAGATAGAACTTTTTGGCCATATATTAAAAGCTACGTTATGTGCTCCTAAAAGACAGCTCATCACCCAACACAACATCACACACATGGTGAAGCATGGTGGTGGAAGCATCATGCTATGGGGCTGCTTCGGTTCAGCTGGTAACTGGGGCACTGGTCAAAATGGAAGGAATTATGGATAGTGAAAATACCAGTCTATTCCGGCACAAACTTTGCAGACCTCCATTGGAGAGCTGAAGATGATGTGGAGTTTCATCTTTCAGCATGATAATGACCCCAAACACAAATCAAAGTCAAGAAAGGAATGGCTTCAGAAGAACATCCAGGTTTGGGAATGGCCCATACAGAGCCCAGACGTAAATCCAAACTTGTGGGATGTCTTGAAGAGGGCTGTGCACAGGAGACCCCCTCGCTCTCTTTAACTCCGAGGTAGTTCATTGATGGTAGCTGCTTCGGTTGAAGCCATCAGTCCACATTATTTCAACCTCACTTCACTTTAACTACACTACCCATTATCCTGAAGGGAAATGATCCACCAATCAGAGAGTCACAGCAAGCAAAGTGGGTCAAAAGAGCTTTGTAGCTCCGCCCACTCCCATAATGCACTGTGAATGACACAGTTGAGTCACTCTCCAACAATTTCAGACTACTTATATATTTAGAACTGTAGGGGGCGCTCTAACGCATTTTACCCCTCACAGATGTGAACTGTAGGGGGCACTCTAACACATTTTACCCCTCACAGATGTGAACTGTAGGGGGCACTCTAACACATTTTACCCCTCACAGATGTGAACTGTAGGGGGCGCTCTAACGCATTTTACCCCTCACAGATGTGAACTGTAGGGGGCGCTCTAACGCATTTTACCCCTCACAGATGTGAACTGTAGGGGCACTCTAACACATTTTACCCCTCACAGATGTGAACTGTAGGGGGCTCTAACGCATTTTACCCCTCACAGATGTGAACTGTAGGGAGCGCTCTAACGCATTTTACCCCTCACAGATGTGAACTGTAGGGGACGCTCTAACGCATTTTACCCCTCACAGATGTGAACTGTAGGGGGCGCTCTAACGCATTTTACCCCTCACAGATGTGAACTGTAGGGGGCGCTCTAACGCATTTTACCCCTCACAGATGTGAACTGTAGGGGGCGCTCTAACGCATTTTACCCCTCACAGATGTGAACTGTAGGGGGCGCTCTAACGCATTTTACCCCTCACAGATGTGAACTGTAGGAGGCGCTCTAACGCATTTTACCCCTCACAGATGTGAACTGTAGGGGCGCTCTAACGCATTTTACCCCTCACAGATGTGAACTGTAGGGGCGCTCTAACGCATTTTACCCCTCACAGATGTGAACTGTAGGGGGCGCTCTAACGCATTTTACCCCTCACAGATGTGAACTGTAGGGGGCGCTCTAACACATTTTACCCCTCACAGATGTGCTCGTCCATAGACATTCAGTCTAATGTTCAGTTCAAGCAACACCCTCATTATCTCATTGAATATCTCGGCCTCTGAGTGGACTACAAGCTCAATCTAGGTGTCATTAGAAAGCTGAGATCCTCCCCTTTGTGATAATTGTGATTTATTTTTATCGTCACTAGTCAAAAATATGTTTTCTGATGATTTGTTTTGCATGCTTTTCCTTCTGGATGGCATATTTTGTTCTGGACATCTCAGATATAACATTGAATAAATCACAAAATCAAGCTCACAGAGAAGTAAACAATGGCTCATGTTTTAGAAAACTCCCTAAGGTAAAAGCAGATGTAATATTTTGGCTATTTTGGGCTTTCGGCAGCAGATATCAGAGCAGAAAAGAGACGTTTGTATTTGATGACTTACAGAAATCATATTTCTCTTTATGATTCATTTGAACTGTTATTAGTGCAATAAAATACCCTGTACAGTCACATTCCTGAGAATGAGAGCTTTCATTTGATATATGACTTGTCCATGTATGTGTGAAGGACTTTTATTTTCATATAAATATTTCTACCACATGATCTCTAGGGGGCGCTAGTTTTCAATGCGAATGTTTCGAGGCCTTATTTAGTTATTTTCAGTGATATAAACGCACAAGTGATGTTATCTCTGAAAGGTTCAGATTCTAATCTTTCAAATGACACTTCTGTATACGGGGACTTTAACGTTTTAAGTGTCGTTTAAGTGTCGCAACATAGCGCGCGGGATGTTAAGTAAAAAGTCTTGTGTATTTGTCTTTTCTGATTTTTCTGCATTTTTGCCTCAAATTAAAATGTGATGTTGTGGTTGGTTTAGTTCATGGCTTACAACTCTTTTATAAAGAAAGTTTATATGAACAACAATAATAAGGAAAATACCTGTTGCGCTCTCTATGTTTGTTTATTAGGACTACAATGTATGGTTGTTTGGAACAACGTGAGGGTGACTAAATGTTGACAGAGGTTTGGGTAAGCTGTGTAGCCTGCTTTGTTTATATCTCATTCTGGAAGACATAGTTACTATATCAGTAACAGTTCAATATTATATTCAGATTTTGTACCAAATATGAATCGTGCCTCGACCTTGTGTGTTCTTGAGGTCGTCTTGAGAGTTAGCTTGAAGCCTACAGTCGTCTTGTGCAGGCAAATCTTACTATTGTTAGCTTGTGTAGCGTTCAATGTGTGATCCGGTCATCTTATGTGTGTGTGATTTGAACAGTCTTCCAGCACTGTAGATCTGGACAGATCCGTGTTTGTTCTTCTGTAACGAGTCTTCATGAGCTCCTGAAGCGCTGCCGATGTGTGTGGAAACACTGAGCGTCCTCTAGACTGCTCTGTTCCTACACAGGCCGAGCGCTGAGACAGGACAAGGCCTCCTTTGACAGGAAACAGCAGCCGTGTTGTCGGGCAGATCCGCTCGCCTCGATCCCGCTTAACTAGAAGGTGCCAATGTCCACATGCCATTAAATATTGAAGAAGTTGTAAGCAAGGAAGCTCTCGCCGGTGACTTAATATTAATGGATCGCTCGTCTTTCTAACATGTAACTGGAAGAGCGCTCTTCTGACAACAGAAACCAATCAGAACTGGACAGACGCGTGTAGAAAACTGGAATTCACTGGAGAAGGACAGCTTGCGGATGTTGTACACTGGACATTCTGTTGCTATTTATAGAGGAGAGTCTGTCTAGCTCTTCACTGTGGTACACTGTTGATCTTAAAGGGACAGGACACCCCAAAATTATAATGTACACACCCTCATGTTGTCCCAAACCTGTATAACTCTCCTCTCTGAAACACAAAACGAGATGTTAGGCAGAACGTTAGTCTCAGTCACCATTTACTTTAATTGCAAAGTGAATGGTGACTGAAGCTATTTGAACGTATTTGAATGAATTGATCAAGTCTTGATGTACAAACTTAAATACATTTTGTCACATCTACTAGATAAACATTTGTCAAAGTCATCTTTTTAATTACATTTATGCCACTTCAAATGTCATCTTTATAATTTACCATCTATAAATGTAATTAATGTAACAAATGATACATCTTTTCAAAGGTCTACGGGTTCAACATTGATATCCGATCTCTGTTAAACCGATAGTAATCCTCCAGAAATGGTAATTGAGTTATTTGTGCAGGAGTACAAATGAAAACATGTGATAAAACGGGACTTTTATTATGAAAACATGTGATAAAACGGGACTTTTATTATGAAACATGCAATATCAAAACGGGACTTTTATTATGAAAACATGCGATATCAAAACGGGACTTTTATTATGAAAACATGCGATATCAAAACGGGACTTTTATTATGAAAACATGCGATATCAAAACGGGACTTTTATTATGAAAACATGCGATATCAAAACGGGACTTTTATTATGAAAACATGCGATATCAAAACGGGACTTTTATTATAAAACATGCGATATCAAAGCGGGACTTTTATTATGAAAACATGCGATATCAAAGCGGGACTTTTATTATGAAAACATGCGATATCAAAACGGGACTTTTATTATGAAAACATGCGATATCAAAACTGGACTTTTATTATGAAAACATGCGATATCAAAACGGGACTTTTATTATGAAAACATGTGATATCAAAACGGGACTTTTATTATGAAAACATGCGATATCAAAACTGGACTTTTATTATGAAAACATGCGATATCAAAACTGGACTTTTATTATGAAAACATGCGATATCAAAACGGGACTTTTATTATGAAAACATGCGATATCAAAACGGGACTTTTATTATGAAAACATGCGATATCAAAACGGGACTTTTATTATGAAAACATGCGATATCAAAACTGGACTTTTATTATGAAAACATGCGATATCAAAACGGGACTTTTATTATGAAAACATGCGATATCAAAACTGGACTTTTATTATGAAAACATGCGATATCAAAACGGGACTTTTATTATGAAAACACGATCGCCAGATGAATCCAGTTCAACACACTTGGGTCAGTCATCCATGACAAGCGTTCATTAAAAACATCCAATCGTACTTTTTGTCCATAAAAGTGATAAATGTGAGAAATATTGATATATTCTCCATGTTTACATGAGATCTGGCCTTCGTCATCTTTCTTCAATAAACTGCAAAGGGTCCCGAAAATACAACCAGTGAAGTTCAGGTCAATTTCATGCTTTGTGCTCCGAAAGGGGGCGTGTATCAACAGGTTAAGAGGGGCGGAGCCAGGAGTTTTTCAAAGGGGTGGCCAGGCAGGGGCAATCGATCAGTCTGTGGTGGCACAGAAATGTTCGGGCAGCATTTTAATATCGTCGGAACTCTCTTTGGTCAAAGCAGCAGGATTGGGAATGATGGTTTCCTGAGGGAACACTTCCTGGTTGTTTTGAGACTTTTGACAGGATCTTGTTTTTCAGCTATAAAGAAAGACCAGATACGGCACAGCCTAAAATACTACCGAGATCTGTTGGAAAGACAAAATTGAAGGTTTACACTTAAAAGCGTTAATTTAATCAAACATTTTAATAAGGTGGTGAAAATTCTTCCCCTCCACCGCAGCTCTCAAATCTCATTGGCGCTCACGACTATTAGCCTACACGTGGTGTTATACGCCTGTATGCCACGTGAGGACATGACGCGCGGTGCTTTACATCTGTGATGCCAAACGCCGAGTTTGAATGTGTGGAAATACAAATACAATTTGAAACCTCAGAAGACACGGATTGATAAGTGAATAACCACTTAAATGTGGGTGTGTTCCTCAGTTTAATGATTTAATGACAGGATTATACGTTTAGGCTGATTTATTCAGGCTGGTCTCGTGAAAGTGACGTGAGCAATGTTTTTGCAGAACTGAAATGACGCTTCATAACACGTTTGGCTGCACTTCAGGTGAGATGTCCAGCAGGGGGCGCCAAACCCGGCGAAATGAGGATGTAGTCTAGTGTTCATTTCACCTGGAAACTGCAGCGAATTGTTCCCGGAGACACGTATAATGAGGTTTGCAGAATGATTCACTTGCTTTAGGGGGTGTTCACACTTGGCAGGTTTGGTTGGATTAAAGTGAACTCTGATTGCTCTGTTAGTGCGGTTCATTTGATCAAGTGTGAACGCTGCATCTGAACCAAACCAGCGGACCGACACTGCATGAATAGCGGGTCTCGGTCCACTTCCAAACGAACTCTGGTACGGTCCGATTGATGAATGCAAAATGGACCAAAGACGTCTAAACGGACCAAAAACAGGAAGTAATTTGCCTAATACTGACCTCAAGCACACCTGGTGCTTCTCATCATGGAGCGATGTTGCCCAGTACAGTTCGGGACAGGCGTCAGAACCGCCGTCTCCTCGCAGCATATCTTCATCTGTGTGTGCAACGGAGGAATTCCTGGCGCTGTTTTGACTCTTTTACACATTTTATGAACTCTTTGTTTGTCCTCAGCTGGTATAAATACCCCCATATATACATCCAACGAGTGTATTCCGCCCAGCAGCAGCATTGTTTTGGATATTCGGAAAGTTCCGTCAGAAAATATACGTCATAACATCTGTCCAATTGTGTCATGACTTTTCCCTGATGCCTTTGGTATCGTTAGGTTCGGTGTTAATGCCCGTGTGAACGCTACATGAACCAGCACTAAATGTAGCATTTTCATTTGTGTGTGTGTGTGTGTGTGTAGTGTGTGTGTGAGTGTGTGTATAGTGTGTGTGAGTGTAAAGCACTTTGGTAACCTCTAAAGTTAAAAAAGCGCTATATAAGTGCAGACCATATGGGTGGAGCTCCGGGTCACACCTACTGATGACGTGGACCAATGGCAGTAAGTTGGTGTTTAGCAGCCGGTTTAGCAAGCTGTTACGATCCACCGAAATGAGCGCAAAAACACCTTCGTTTTGGCCAGATTTGGTTCTAAATGACGTCACACCCGTTCGTTATTATATCCGGGCCTTTATTTCAGTGAAGTACTTTGTCTCAGATATTTCTCAAATCAGATTTGTGACACAGTAGAGCAGCAAATGAACGTGGATGTCTTTGGTATGTTGTTAAATCTGAGCACAGTTTGAGAGATCTCTTCTGTCACACTGGAGTGTTTTCCTCTTGACGGCCGTATAGAACAGTGTGTGGTGCTCTTGTAAAGGGTCCAGTGGCCTTTGAAGAGTCAGTAAGATCTGGCAGTGTTCTTGAGGAGCACAAAATGGTGGATGTCAGCGGTTTCAGTGACTCGTGTGGCGTGTGAAATGGAGTCGTGTGTGCCTCACCAGCGCTGATGCAGGAGATAACTCATTGAGGAGCAGTCGAGCGAGATGACTCCACCACTGCAGTCTGACATCTTCTGTTTGAGAATTACACGTGTGGCGTTCAGTTAATGAAGATACTGAATCCTGTTCATGTTGTCGTAGCTGCTTGGCTTCTTCTCACCTCTCAATCCGTTATCGTCTTGATTAGTTGAGTCAGCGTTTATGAGTGGGTTTATCACAACTAGCTAAACAGACAATTTGGATTTTTTTTATCCCCTTTTCTCCCAATTTGGAATTCCCATTAGTTAGTAGGTCAACAAGGTGCCGCAGCCTCAATCCGGGTGGTGGAGGACAAGTCTCCGTTGCCTCCGCATCTGAGACCGTCAACCCACGCATCTTATCACGTAACTTGTTGAGTGTGTTACCGTGCAGACGTAGCGTGTGTGGAGGCTTCACGCTATTCTCCGCGGCATCTACGCACAACTCACCACACGCCCCACCGAGAGCGAGAACCACATTATAGCGACCACGAGGAGGTTACCCCATGTGACTCTACCCTCCCTAGCAACCGCGCCAATTTGGTTGCTAAGGAGACCTGACTGGAGTCACTCAGCACGCCCTGAATTCAATCTCACGACTTCAGCTGTACAATGTATGATGCTATTATGATGTTTTTACGAAGTGTAACCGCTAATCCAACCATGATTTTCATTGGAAAATAACGTTTGTTTAGTGTGTGAAGAAAGAAGACATTTTTAATTTGTATTGCATAAATATGGAGCAAGTGACCAAATCTGTTCGCTGATGTTTCCTTTATTCAAATGAAGTATCGTGTGAGAGGCTACTAGAGTTAACCAAATATCGCAATAACAAATAATGTAAAACTGCGCGATATCATCTTACTACAGTTTGGTGCTACTTGCTAAATTATTCGGGATGTGAGATATTTTTAGTTTAAATCAATAATAATTTGACAATCAAATTTAAATCTCGATGTGGCCAAGTGTAATCCTTAAACAGCAGAAGTAATTTAATTTATATGTAGTCTGCACAAACTGCACGAATGACGTCATTCTGCTCTCTGTCATACTTCACACATGCACAGATCACGCGTGACACGTGTGTTTAGTGAACACTCACACGAGTCCTCCGGTGCAGCTCTTATTTAAAACTTCCACACGAGGGACTCAAAGGTCCGTCAAAATAAAAGTTCTGTTTTATTAAATTATTATTATTTAATTATTATCGTTCATTCGTATTTATGTGTATTTTTTTATTTGTCTGAATATGTTACATACAACTTGTTGTTTGTTTGTTTGTTGTGGTAAAAGAACTTCACCAAAATAAAACTATAAAAGTTGGTTAAATAAATTAAAATTAAAATAAAAGTCATGTTTAAGAGCATGAATGAAACATTACGACAGAAAAATATTAATATTGTATATAAAAATATATTGCAATAATACTACTATTAACGTTTTATTATTATTCTCATTATTATTTATAATTATATTTACATAATTATATTTATAATTATACAGCATTTTATTTGACCAAAAAAAGGAAATTTTTGGTTGAAAATTAATTGTTAATAGTTAAATTAATTTAAATAAAATTACAAATATAATTTAATTATATTTATTTGATGAAAGGTTTATCTATAAATTTGATTCAACACCGTTTTGATGATAACATTTTCGGGAATTTTCGGGAAACGTTTCGGGAATCCCGAAAAATAAAAATGGAAAATGCAGAATTTGCAAATATAAGACTTGATGCAGTTTTTTAAGTCTTATTAGTGCCGAGTCACGTGATATTCTACGATTTCTCGTACAAGTCATGAGACTATGGCCACATTTACACCTCGCCATCACCTCGCCCGTTACCGCGAGAAAAGGCGGTGATTACTGAACATTCTCCGTCCTTTAGTGCATCAGTCGATTGTTTCCATCACTTCGACCGTCAGGTTTAAGAGTCGCTTCCTGTTGAGTCGAACTCAGACTTGGTCTGTATTGATGGTTTTTGATATGGCAGTTTTGGGGATAATTCTTCCAAACACATTCAGACATTCGATCTTTTGCTAAATCAGTGTCAGTCTCACACGTGCACCAACATGCACCTCACTCATGAGGAGCGGGTTTACGTGGGACGTGAATACCAAACCGAATGATGAATGAGACGTGTGTCTGCAGAAGAGGTTAGTGGCTCTTAAATCTCCTGTTGGTCTGAGAGAAGCTTCATGTTGGTTTGTTAATGGCTGACCTATTTCTGCTGCCATATGCTTCCTGGAAGGGATTTTCTTTGAAACATAAAAGCCAATGATTTGGATGGAGGAAGAAGATTAGGAGCACATCGCTCCAGAAGATCTGGTGAATGTTAGAAGTCAGTGTTTCACAGATGGCCTGATTGTGAGGCCATCTAAATCGATTCAAGTTTGAGTTTATAGATTTCTCTGTTTTACAGTTTATGGAAACTGAAGTCAGTACACCAACATTAACAGTTTCCTGTGTTGATGTATTTTCTATTGAAACTCCCATTGGGAAGAACATCGGATATGCCTCTGAGCGGGAGATGTAAGTTTGGAGAGAAACGCCTTTAAATGTGTGTTTATGCTAAACATAGCGCTGGGCGATGAAACGATATCGATATCACGATAAAGAAAATCTACGATAAGCTTTTGAGGAATTTTCGATATTTACTGTGTGTAGCTAAAACACAAGCAGTTCGGCTTTCTCAGGCTGCGTTTCCACTGCGGCGGACAAAATCCACTCAAAGGCGCTCACAGAGCTAGGAGAGATCTCGCTACGCACCGCTGCCAATCCTACGATCCAGCTTGTGAGCGTGACGCTCAGCTTTATAGAAAACGAGTAACTCGCCTCAATCCGGGTGGCGGTGGACGAATCTCAGTTGCCTCCGCGTCTGAGACCGTCAATCCGCGCATCTTATCACGTGACTTGTTGAGCACGTTACCGTGGAGACGTAGTGCATGTGGAGGCTTCACGCTATTCTCCGCGGCATCCACGCACAACTCACCACACGCCCCACCGAGAGCGAGAACCACATTATAGTGACCATGAGGAGGTTACCCCATGTGACTCTACTCTCCCTAGCAACCGGCCCAATTTGGTTGCTAAGGAGACCTGGACCTCCTCAGATTCGCTCACAATGCGCCAGTGGTAACGTAGGGTCAGACTGGATGAACATGCTAATGCTAGCTGCCTTGCTAACGGTTAGGCTACGTTGGACACCGCAAGACTTCAACGGTTGCGTCCTCTCATCGTCTCTAGTGAAGAGTGCGACAGAACAACAGTGATGTGGACGACAGCTCTGATCTTTCTGCGCTGTAATCTTGAATATTGTTCTCTAGCACCAAACATGCATCATTTCTGCCCCGTCCCGCTCCGCATGCGTCGCCTCTTCTCCTGCGTGTGTGTAGATGTAACGGGAGCCAGCTGATAGATAGCTGTGCGGTGTGTAAACCTCACTCTCCTGACCTCAAGAGGTGCACTAGCGACTGACGCTAGAGGCTGTAGCCTTTAGCCTCCTTGTTAGCGCACCCGCCTCCCATGCCGGAGACGTCGGTTCGAGTCCCGTTCGGAGCGGGGCGACCAGGACCGGTTACATAGACATGAAGCGCCGCATGAGTTAACGTGGTTTCAAAGCAGCTTTTAGACCAAAACGTTTTTCCCTTCTAAATGTATCTTTATTAATCAGCGTGTTACGAGCCTTTAATAATAAACGAATTGATTTCGGTTCTAATTTTGTGAAAGATAATGAGATGTCTGGAATGGAAAAGGAAAGACTCAAATGACTAGATCAGGGGCGCCCAATACGTCGATCGCAAAGGCAATGCTGGTAGATCGCACAAAATTTAAATGTAGTTTCATTAAATTTTAATACAAATAAATATAATGTCTTTCCTTCTTTTAGTTTCTGTCTGACTTGCACTTGACCAGTAAATATTGACCAGGCAATGTTTTGTTTATTCAGTCGCCATGACAACTAGGTTTGCACGTTGTCATGGCAACTGAATAAACAAAACATGGCCTGGTCAGTATTTACTGGTAAATGCCCTGACTATTGTAATCTATTGTGCTGTAGGTGTTTTGGGTTTAGTGTTAAAACTGAATGATATCAACATTGAACATTATTATATATTTGTTTATTAATTAGAAGATGAATTCCATGTAGGGATACATGCAGTAGTCCCAACAAGCATTTTCTTATTTTAAATGAAACTGTGTTTTTTTAGTTGGTGGATCTTATTGAGTTGCTCATTTAAAAGTAGATCATCACGCAGAAAAGTGTGGACACCCCTGGACTAGTTGGTGGACGAGTCTCTCACTATAATATTTGTAAATGTTCTCTTGGGACACCCCTGAACCACATTCAGCATCACTCCACAGTCACGAGGGCTTCTGTGCCCCATACTTGAGTATCTGAATCTAAAGAAATACACAAAATATCCCAACAAATACTGGACTGCTGTCACTATGAACAAACAGATGATATATGGAGTCATGGTGTAGTGGCTAAAGCACATAACTGGTAATCAGATGGTTGCTGGTTCGATCCCCACAGTCACCACCATTGTGTCCTTGAGTAAGACACTTAACTCCAGGTTGCTCCGGGGGGATTGTCCCTGTAATAAGTGCTCTGTATAATACACTGGTAATCAGGAGGTTGCTGGTTTGATCCCCACAGTCACCACCATTGTGTCCTTGAGTAAGGCACTTAACTCCAGGTTGCTCCTGGGGGATTGTCCCTGTAATAAGTGCTCTGTATAATACATTGGTACTCAGAAGGTTGCTGGTTTGATCCCCACAGTCACCACCATTGTGTCCTTGAGTAAGGCACTTAACTCCAGGTTGCTCCTGGGGGATTGTCCCTGTAATAAGTGCTCTGTATAATACATTGGTACTCAGAAGGTTGCTGGTTTGATCCCCACAGTCACCACCATTGTGTCCTTGAGTAAGACACTTAACTCCAGGTTGCTCCGGGGGGATTGTCCCTGTAATAAGTGCACTGTAAGTTGCTTTGGATAAAACCGTCTGACAAATGCATAAAAGTAAATATAAATGTCTTTAACATTCATTTTCACTTGATAAACGGTAAAAGACGGTAAAATGGGTAACAGATCCCGCAGACCCCTCTGGCCGTCTCTGGACCCCCTGTGCAGTTTTATAGAGACTATTTTGACTCTTTAGAATTAATTTTTTGTTCTTTTCTTCCATCACAGTTTTGGCCATATCGCTCAGCTCGAGCTAAAAATGGTATTTTATAGTTTTTCTAATGAGCACAAAACACTGTAGATGATCTCAAAGGCACAAAACTGTGATTCTGATCTCATTGCAGTCTTGTTTTGCTCAAGGAAGCAGCAAACGGGATGTTGGAAATGTTTGTATTGAGTCCTCACTGGCTTGAGTGGATCCAGTTTAACAGGAAACTCCAGTGAGAACAGGAACTGGTTTAGCTAACAGATGGATCGTGCTTTTGTTTCTCTTTCTGCGTGAAAGATCTTTCAGATAGAGTTGAGATGTTGTATCATGACAATCATCTCAGACTTCCTCATTTCTGAGAGCTTTGAGGAACTGGAGGTCACGCGGCTCCGTTTCTACTGCGGTAATGGAGAACATGTATTTGAGAAGTGACCTTCTGTTGTGAGACCGATAAGGGTTATGGGTTATTTTGCTCTGAGCATTTCCTATTCTCTTTCCTCTTGATTCACCAGAGCGATCGCTTCAAGACGCAAGGAACGTGAAGCTTGTGTTGGTTGCTTGTGTAACCTTTGTGTGTTCACCGAGGGCACCGTTCCCGATTCAGCCCAAAATAACTCCAAGCTTCACGCTTCAGGAAGTGCTCTTTGGGAACCCGTCCGCTGGTGGCCATGTGACATTTGTCGGGCAGACCCATGATGAGGTGTCGGATGATTCGAGAGCCCTTCAGCTTAACTGGCTTTCAGCTTTTTGATAATATTCAATATAAAGTTGCAGTAAAAGCAAGTGAAAATATGACTTTTAAAAACGAACAACAGGGCCCAAACTTGGCAGGAAGCAACAGCTATTTATTTAACATTCAACACAATCAAAATTGAGGTACATTTTCAAGTAACAGTAAAGAAATCAATATCGTGATTGTTTGTGATTGTTCAAATGCAGCTTGTGATTAATTGGGAAATTCTGGGTGAAATTGCTTTAAATATTGTAGCTTAAATTTAGTTTTGACCTTTTGATGATTGTTGACATGGAGTTGCAGAAAAAGTGTGTGACCCCTTGAATTTACCTGGATTAAATGAGTAAATGAGTCAGAAAGTTTGAGCTGATCTTTAACTAATTCACAACAATAGACAAACATGGTTCCTGGTTCCCACACGTCCAGGAAAACCAGGAATTTTGCATTGCGGTTTTCCAGTCATGGAAAATTTGAAAAATATCTAACTGTCCTGGAAAATATTTTGGTGTAATAAAACTGTGTGATTGTGTCACTAAAGAGGTTTTTGATACATGGTAACTATAGGGACTCGGGATAGGTGTCAAACACACAAAAGTGTTTCATTGTGAATCAACATTATTGCTTTATAAGCGCTGTTACAAACTTTCTCTGCTAATCTGCTGTCATCTCTGCGCTGATAAAAGGGTTTAAGTATCAATATAATGCAAAATGTTATTGTTTTTGTATTTTCTGGAAAACATTTGAGTTGTAAACGTTAGATAATGACGATGATCGGAACGTCACTATATTAGGTGAAAACGCATCATCACAGTCTGTGAAAAGGTCCATTAAACTACAAAAGGCTACAATTGAATTAACATGTAATCTGCGTGTGCTGCACACTTCAACAGGAACGTTTGAAGCCGGCCGCTCACTGAAAACATCATGATCATCACATGCGTTCTGATTGGTTAGATGAAAGATGAAGTGTGCAGTATAGGAGTGGTGGTGGTGTAGTGGGCTAAAGCATATAACTTGTAATCAGAAGGTTGCTGGTTTGATCCCCACAGTCATCACCATTGTGTCCTTGAGTAAGACACTTAACTCCAGGTTGCTCCGGGGGGATTGTCCCTGTAATAAGTGCTCTGTAAGTCACTTTGGATAAAAGCATCTGCCAAATGCATAAATGTAATGTAATGTGTGCAGCACATACACACTATAACTATTATGTTTAGACGATATCAGCTTTTTGGGGTTTAATAATCACACTTAGCCATGTAGTGAACTGCTTACTGTATAGTAATGTTTACTCTAGTTAAATATTAGTAATAGTAATAACAGTGTATTAAATAAATATCTCACATCTGGGATGTTCAGTTATGCTGCACTTCATTTGAAAAATATCTCCAATGTTGTTGATAATAAAATGTAATTAAGCTCTCGAATACGGAAATAACTGTAAAATAACCATCCAATAACCACAATACACATCATGAGCTCTTGTGTGTTTTTGCTTAAATATTACACCCGTTGCCTGTGTATCTCAGCGAGTGTTGACGCTTACAGCATGGTGTGAGGATGGAGTTGTGAGTTTGAATCCAGGGCGTGCTGAGTGACTCCAGCCAGGTCTCCTTAGCAACCAAATTGGCGGGGTTGCTAGGGAGGGTAGAGTCACATGGGGTAACCTCCTCGTGGTCACTATAATGTGGTTCTCGCTCTCGGTGGGGCGTGTGGTGAGTGACTCCAGTCAGGTCTCCTTAGCAACCAAACTGGCCCGGTTGCTAGGGAGGGTAGATTCACATGGGGTAACCTCCTCGTGGTCTCTATAATGTGGTTCTCGCTCTCGGTGGGACGTGTGGTGAGTGACTCCAGCCAGGTCTCCTTAGCAACCAAATTGGCCCGGTTGCTAGGGAGGGTAGATTCACATGGGGTAACCTCCTCGTGTTCTCTATAATGTGGTTCTCGCTCTCGGTGGGGCTTGTGCTGAGTGACTCCAGCCAGGTCTCCTTAGCAACCAAATTGGCACGGTTGCTAGGGAGGGTAGAGTCACATGGTGTAACCTCCTCGTGGTCGCTATAATGTGGTTCTCGCTCTCGGTGGGGCGTGTGGTGAGTGACTCCAGTCAGGTCTCCTTAGCAACCAAATTAGCCCGGTTGCTAGGGAGGGTAGAGTCACATGGGGTAACCTCCTCGTGGTCGCTATAATGTGGTTCTCGCTCTCAGGTGGGGTGTGTGGCGAGTTGTGTGTGGATGCCGTGGAGAATAGCGTGAAGCCTCCACACATGCTGTGTCTCCACGGTAACGCGCTCAACATGTCACGTGATAAGATGCGCGGATTGACGTCTCAGACGCGGAGGCAATGTCAAAGATGGTGTTTGACTGAACTTCCTAGGTTGTGTATCCAGCGCACTAATCCGTTAGAATGTCCAATGGACAAAGCCTTAAACCAAAGAAATGCCTTTCCATGGTTCGGTGAACTTTCGTAGACGGTGTGCTGGGACATCATCCCGCTGTTAGTGGAGAGACCACTCGGGACAACATGCAGTTACAGTCGGTGAGTTGTCAACGCTAACTTATCTCTGTTTACATTAGCTATAAACTCAATATTCTAGATAACTAGATAACATGATACCTCAACTTGAGCTTCCCTCTTGCTTGTGAAACGAGCGTGGTGTGTGACGTTGGCAGCAGGGTGGCATATTAAGGGGTTTTAGGGCAACGCTGTGGAGATATTGGCCCGATGTTGGGAACACAGATTGATTTTGGTCTTGCGGCTCAAGGCCCGAGGCTGTTGGCACCATCTGGCCAGTTGATAGCCCTGGTGGGCACTGTCCCAATAGTGGAAATGCAACTATGGAAAAGCTGGAAACATCAGGGAATTTTAAAATGGTGCTTTTTAGGCCTGGTAAAGTTATCAAAAGTCATTGAAATTTCTATAGTTAAAAAATATATTTATATATTTATATTGAGGTGGTGTAGTGGCTAAAGCACATAACTGGTAATCAGAAGGTTGCTGGTTCTATCCCCACAGTCTCCACCATTGTGTCCTTGAGTAAGGCACTTAACTCCAGGTTGCTCCAGGGGGGATTGTCCCTGTAATAAGTGCACTTCAGAATGCCACTGTATGTTCTCCAATGTTTTCTCCTAAATGACTCTTGCAGTGACCCTGTGAGCCAAAACCTGTCAATCGAGTGTCGTGTGTTTTACGTAATGGGCACCACACCGTTATATAACAGCTAAAGCTCCACTGAGATCAGCACACATACTCAAATGCCCCAAAACCACACAGTAAAGATCCCCTTCCACCCCGTGAGAACATACATGAAGTGAAAGAACTTCAGTTCCTGTATCATCTGGCCGTGGAAAGACCAGCTGTTTGAGTCTCTAATGAATCTCTTTCATATCTGTTTCTCCTGAGAAAGTCTGCAATCACAAGTCAAAGATCTCCATGTGATGCTATCCTCGTTCATTTATAGCCCTGTACTGTTAGCGGACGTCAACAATTGACTCATTTCACTTGATTTGTACTTCTCAGGAACTTTCGGGGAAACTTCTGAGACCAAGATGTGAAAATGATTTCTGTAAATGTATCAAACGTTACAACGTCATGACTCGGCATAATCCTCCTGTGATGCGTGCACGCACACTGATGGACATCGTTGGGAGACTAATTCAATAAATGACTTTAACGAGACGACTTCACAGTGCTAAACGTTGCCCGAAGTTAAAGAAACACCCAACTATGAGTTCCTCTTTTCATCTCTTGACTCAAACTGTTTCTGTTTGTAATTGTGTAATTGTTCCTCTGCCTTCAACCTTCCATGAATTAGTTCAAAATGTGTCAGTATTCGTTCACGGAGGGTCACGAGAGCTGATTAGATGTTGCTGGTGGAACACGATGAATGTGAATGTTTAGCCAGAGAATGTAATCTCCATTCCCGACCCGTCTCTCTCTCATTCTCTGCCTGTCTGTCTTTCTGTCTGTCTCTCTCTTTGTTGTGTGGAATGGTGGACTAGCGGTTTAGGACGAGCCCTCTGTGCTTGTAATCTGCTTAGCGCTGGTTTATGGGGGGCTGTTTGCGAGGGGCAGCTGCTGTCGTTCTGCAGGTCTGTTGGTGATTAACAGACGTCAGTCGACTTTGGAGTCTGTGCCGTTCTGCGATTGAAGGTCTCGCACTGGCATGCACTGATCCTCACCGGCCCCTCCGCTCTCTTTGTTCCAGTGTTTCATCACGTCTCACTTGTTCACTGGTTCACGTGTCATCCTCGCTCTCGCCCCTCGCCGCAGATGTTTTCCAGCTCTGAAACAGGGAAGTTCAGGCATGCTTCACATTGTTAGAGCCCCTTGTGAAGCTGGATGGGTAGTTCCTATAAATGTCCTTCTGAGCTTTTTTGTGGAAGTCGGACTCAACCATGTGTGGAAAAGGAGATGTCTTGAATTAGAGTTAAGCTATATTTCAACTGAAGTTCATCCACATATTCAGTGATCGCAAATATAATGCCCACAGCGGAAATACAGGATCATTTCTCCAGATTACAACCTATTTTACTTCACACAAGTCGTGTGTATATGCATATAATGAGTGTATATATAGATAGATATTTGATAGAGTTTTAGTCACATGTCACAGTGAAGATGTCTTCAAAAATAATGACGTAAATAGTTTTCATTTATCACTTAATGTCATACAAAGTTCAGAAAACATAAAAAAGCTAAATCAATATTCAGTGTGACCATCTTTGCCTTTAAACAGCCCCAATTCTCCTAAATACACCTGCACAAATTTTCTCTTGGTTGTTGGTCTTCTGTCTCTTTATATAATCTCAGATGTTCAGTGAGGGCACTGTGGGGGCACTGTGGGGGCAATGCCATCTGTTGCAGGGCTCCCTGTTCTTCTATTATAATTGCGTCTAGTAATGCTGAACTAAAGCTGAAGATAATAATAACCATCTTAACACAAATGCTTTTGTGCTTATGTGCCTGAGACATTTGCACAGTACTGTATAGTAGTGCTGAGTAATATATAATATAGATTTTCAATGCATTTTCAATGTTGATTTTTTAATTCCAACTCTCTACTTCACTCACATATATGGCCAAATGTCATCCTATGTGATTACTAATGTGTTGGCCACACAATCCGTTTGATTATTCTCTCATTAATATGCAGATCTTTACAGAACTGCTGGTTTTCTTAAAGAGACAGTAACGATTTTTAGCATGCGCTCTACAAATCAATGTAAATTATAAATGAAAAATAAACCTGATATGATATATTTATATTTATTTATATTTATGCATTTGACAGACGCTTTTTATCCAAAGCGACTTACAGAGCCCTTATTACAGGGACAATCCCCCTGGAGCAACCTGGAGTTAAGTGTCTTATTCAAGGACATAATGGTGGTGACTGTGGGACTCGAACCAGTGTCCTTCTGATTACCAGATTACCCATTATGTGCATTAGACCACTACACCACCACCACTCACTGATAAAATATAACATCATACAACATGTTGGTTTACATTTATTGTTCTATGTTGGTGTATCTGCGTTGTTTTGTGAGTACACGGCCAAAATGCTTTAAAACCTTAATTTCTGAAATACTGTACATTTCATAAATAAACAAAGGCAATGCAATGGCATTCATGGATTTAAAAGCATTTATTAAACTATTGAAGTGTTTATGTACATATTATTTATTATACATGTTATAATATATTTATAATATCATGTATAATATTATTTATTATACATGTTATAATATATGTATAATAACATGTATAATATTATTTAATACATGTTATAATATATTTATAATAAAATGTATACTATTATTTAATACATGTTATAATATATTTATAATAAAATGTATACTATTATTTATTATACATGTTATAATATATTTATAATAACATGTATACTATTATTTAATACATGTTATAATATATTTATAATAAAATGTATACTATTATTTATTATACATGTTATAATATATTTATAATAAAATGTATACTATTATTGAATACATGTTATAATATATTTATAATAAAATGTATACTATTATTTATTATACATGTTATAATATATTTATAATAACATGTATAATATTATTTAATACATGTTATAATATATTTATAATAAAATGTATACTATTATTTATTATACATGTTATAATATATTTATAATAACATGTATAATATTATTTATTATACATGTTATAATATATGTATAATAACATGTATAATATTATTTAATACATGTTATAATATATTTATAATAAAATGTATACTATTATTTATTATACATGTTATAATATATTTATAATAAAATGTATACTATTATTTAATACATGTTATAATATATTTATAATAAAATGTATACTATTATTTATTATACATGTTATAATATATTTATAATAACATGTATACTATTATTTAATACATGTTATAATATATTTATAATAAAATGTATACTATTATTTATTATACATGTTATAATATATTTATAATAAAATGTATACTATTATTGAATACATGTTATAATATATTTATAATAAAATGTATACTATTATTTAATACATGTTAGAATATATTTATAATAAAATGTATACTATTATTTATTATACATGTTATAATATATTTATAATAACATGTATAATATTATTTAATACATGTTATAATATATTTATAATAAAATGTATACTATTATTTATTATACATGTTATAATATATTTATAATAACATGTATACTATTATTTAATACATGTTATAATATATTTATAATAAAATGTATACTATTATTTATTATACATGTTATAATATATTTATAATAAAATGTATACTATTATTGAATACATGTTATAATATATTTATAATAAAATGTATACTATTATTTAATACATGTTATAATATATTTATAATAAAATGTATACTATTATTTATTATACATGTTATAATATATTTATAATAACATGTATAATATTATTTAATACATGTTATAATATATTTATAATAAAATGTATACTATTATTTATTATACATGTTATAATATATTTATAATAAAATGTATACTATTATTTATTATACATGTTATAATATATGTATAATAACATGTATAATATAATTTGTAAATTGAAAAATTGTGGAAGTGACTGAATTCAATCTGTAAATGCTAAAATACACACCGTTTTAAAAGTATAGCTTAACAATGTAAACATTAACCTGTTGATACGCAAGATTCGCCCGCACACGGTACTTACATTTAATATATAATTTAAGTCTATTACTAGTGCAGGAGTACAAATGAAAACATGCAATATCAAAACGGGACTTTTATTATGAAAACATGCGATATCAAAACGGGACTTTTATTATGAAAACATGCGATATCAAAACGGGACTTTTATTATGAAAACATGCGATATCAAAACGGGACTTTTATTATGAAAACATGCGATATCAAAACGGGACTTTTATTATGAAAACACGATCGCCAGATGAATCCAGTTCAAAACACTTGGGTCAATCGTCCATGACAAGCGTTCATTAAAAACATCCAATCGCACTTTTTGTCCATAAAAGTGATAAATGTGAGAAATATTGATATATTCTCCATTGTTTACATGAGATCTGGCCTTCGTCATCGTTCTTCAACAAACTGCAAAGGGTCCCGTACAACCATTTAAGCTCAGGTGTGTCATTGTCATGCTTTGTGCTCATCATCAGGTTAAATGTTAATATGATTTTATTGTGATAAAATGCACTCAAATAATATTTTCAAGATCTACGCATTTAAATTTCATAACAAATTTCCATCAAATTTTATTGAATAATATTTATCAAAATTAAAGTAAAAAAAAAGTTTTTTTTTTTTAAGATTACACAATTGAAATTGATATCGAAATGCTTAAATCACATTGTTTTGGAGTGCTGTGTACTAACGTTTGCTTTCCAAAGTTATGTCCAATATAACAACTTCATTATCAACGAACCGCTGATGTCATGGCATTGGAAATAACTTTACACAGTCAGATTAACTTCCGCTTATCTTTTAAACCCATTCAACTGAAATATTGCTGTAATTAGTAAACAATTAATAATGCTAATAATAATAATAATTTATTTATAATTTTTGACTTCTAGTATTTGAAATACAACAGTAATATATTTCAGTCGTGCACCTTTTAAACCCCTCACGCTTTTATTTTGACATGCTGAAGTCTCCGGGACGTCCTGTATGTGTGTGTTTGTGGGCTAGTTCACTGGAGTTTCATTCGCTTCTTAGTCACATTCTGGTCAAATGCTCCTCCGGTGCCGTTCTCAATGTATATAATAATGAACCAAACTATTGAGCATCTGAGATGAGCCGCGACCGCCTCGTCAGCCTGCGCTTGTTATGTATGTGTGTCAACAGAGCGGCGCCGTTCACTGAAACGCACTCCGCATGCGTACTGTATATTTACTTATTAAACAGTGTTTTGTGATTCTCAGAGCCGTCGCACGTCTTCAAGTGGCTTTGAATAAAATGCACGAGTCATGTGAACTACTTTAATGCTGTTTTTATGGTTCTTTGATGTCATTTGTGGAGCTTGACAGTACATGACTAACACACAGTGTGGGATTTGGATCGGGCTCATCGGACCGGTACCCGACCCGTCTAAAAGCTTCAGTATCAGAGCCGATATTGGATCGGTGCATCCCTATTCACTTCCATTATAAGTGCCTTACACTAATTGAGCTTTTCTTGTACTGAACCCGGAATATTCTTAAAAAGGCGGTCTACCAAAATCTGATACATTGCCTGAAATGGACATGAACCGTTTAGCTTTAGATGATGTTTCTGAGTAACTACGGTTACCGTGAACACTGCACACACTTCTGCTCCAGTGTCCGGACGCTCCGAAGAGATCTGCTCAGCAACAACAGATATTACAGGATATATGTTTTATCCTAAGAACGCTCAGTCTGGCCGGCAGGAAGGTTTGTTCTGTGTTTCTGCTGAGGGTTTGTGGGACTGTACATCTGCTAGATAGATTGGTAGTGCTGGATCTGTGAGTCCATGTTACGCTCTGACTGAACACCTCAGAACACACAGCTGCTCTGAAAATGGCCGTCCTTGAAGCTCTGATGATCTCTGGAGCTCAGTGACTGTCAGAGGAGCACCAAAGCTTTACCGATCTCACCCCATTAGCCCGACCGCAGGTTCAGTGACGCTCCGCCTGTACAGTCCTCTAGGTGAGATGTGTTGTGTTTAACATCTCAGATTGGTTCAGGGTGGGGCTTCTCACGGCATTGAAACTTGACCTCCACAGACAATGAGAGATGTTGTCCTGGGACACACTGGCAGTCTTGTTCAAAATGAAGTTTGAATCCACCGTGTGCTTTTACTCTTTGAGGCCAGAGGTGATCAGCTATAGGAGAGATCGTATGTCTTTATACCCAACAAGAGGGATCTTCTCATCTTGCAGGGATTCCAACCATGAAACCAGTTTTAGTGTCTGTTGAGTCAAGCATGAAGTGAACACTGCTCACATTTTCTTGTAAATGTAAAAGTCTAGTTTTATTTTCCAGATAGTCAGATGTAATGATTAGAGGTAGAATGATTAATCCGTGTCATCACCTAGCGAAGTGCTACAACATGGTAAAAGCGTGCTAGAGTCATGCTATAACATGCTAGCATTGCCTAGCGAAGTGGTACAACATGCTTAAAACGTGCTAGAGTCATGCTATAACATGCTAGCATTGCCTAGCGAAGTGCTAAAACATGCTAAAAACGTGCTAGCATCATGCTAACACATGTTAGCATCACCTAGCGAAGTGTTATAACATCCTGAAAGCTTGCTAGCATCATGTTAACACATGTTAGCATCACCTAGCGAAGTGCTAAAGCATTCTAAAAATGTGCTACCAGTCTCTAACACAAATATAACACCCAAATGCAACCATCATGAAAAACACATGCCAGCAACATTCTATTACCATTATTTTAGTGCTTAGCAACAAGTTTTAAAATGCTATTTGACGAGTTTTGCCACAGCAAGCACCATCTAGTTTTTTATTATTATTCCTCATCAATAAACCTCATCTTGTGATCTGTCTGTCCATCTATCTATCAATGTATCTATCTATAGACGTATACTGTATACACAAAACCCTTCATCTGGTGAATATATAGGCTATAAAAAGCTTCATTTGCTAATTACTAGCATATAGTTAAAAGTCAAAGCCTGTCATATTAAGGAAAGACTAAGAAATGTTTCATCATTCAATAAGTCATTTTGTTTTTAATTCTTTTAAAACTATCGACCGATTTCTCTCTTATCAGCATTTTCTACCATCTTGTTTATCGGTTTTGGCAAAGTCTGCTATCGTTCGACCTTGAGATGCTTTGCTGTTTAAGGCACATTTCATCACTCATTTTGGTGTCATGCATTTTGATGTATTTCTGAGTGGCAAATAATAATGTGGGGCAGGACTTGATTTCACATTGGGATTTGATTGGACCATGAAAAGAAGGCTTCGATATAATTGGTTACTTTTCCTTGCCCACTTTGGCTTGTTATTAAGAGGTGCAGAAGGTTATTATATTTTGATGAAATACTATGACTTTAGTTCATAGTTCATTATTCAAAAAAATATATTTTCATTCTGTTGTATTTAAGGCACTTCTGAAAAATGTAGTTTAAGTTAGTAATGTTGCTACTTTTAATGAACTACTCCGCTCTGCATATTTTGATCATTTTAAACAATGCATTAGTTTATGGATCTTCTTAAGAACAATTACAAACCTTAACCTTGATTTTATTTTTATCCCAGGAACTTAAACCCTTTTCTTCTATTTCAGTTTGTCCTCGCCACCAATAAAAATAGTTAAAATAATCCATTGTGCTTTGAGGAGTGACTAAGATCCAAGTAGAATCTATTTAGTTTGTTTTCACATTATTCAAGGCTGTTCTAATGTATAGCAGTAAACCATTATCACATCGGCCTTGACATCGAGGTCTTTTCCTGCAGAAATCACACAGAATGAGTCCGGATATGTGAGAGGGTCACGGTCAGGAATTATGCCAAAGCTTTCAGATCTGAACTACTGCTAACAGCTTTTCAGTTGGATTAATGGAAAAACATTTGTGTCCTCACCACACAGATCGAACACGATGAAAGAAAAACATGTTAGCTGACTTATTTACCTGAGGAATTTGTATACCTTTAGGGTTATTATTATTATTTATCTTTGTAAATAAAGGTCACATTAAAGCTATTTTGGAATTTGTCCCATAGCTTTATATTTTGCTACTTCTCATAAGCCTTAAAAGGAATATTACGGGATCAAAGTTCAACTCAATCATCAGAATTTGTTGAAAACCACAAACATGTATTTCAAATAAACAAAATCTGTTCCAGTGAGACACTTACAATGCAAGTCAATGGGGTTTAATCTGTAAACATTAAAATACTGTTTCAAAAGTATAAACACAAGACAAACAATATGTGTGTGAACATGATTTTACTGTCATTAAATCACTTACTGACCACATCTGTGGAAAGATATAAACAATTTTACAACTTCGTTGCCATGACGACGCAGCACCGGCAAACGTGATTTAAACAACTTTACAGTTCAAATAATATACCGAAGAATTCATGTAATTCATGTCAATGTGTTTTCGCTTGTATATTCTCCTGGTTTCTGTTTAATCTTCCCATTTCAGCAATTGTTTGCACATAAAGGAATTGTAATAAATAGTCTGACTGAGGCTATTAAGAAACATGCTTAAGAGGAACATACATGAGCACTCCACTGGAAAAAAATGGATTTGCGCAAATTTTGTGAGCTTTGTGAATAAATGGTTTTAAACAAGATATCCGCATAATTGCGAGTTTTATTTATATTTGCCAGTTACAGAAAACTGTTGAGGAGAGAGAGAGAGAGAGAGAGAGAGAACTCTGCTTTGATATGTGAGACCATTTCAATGAGACTTTGTGGCACACGGTCTATTATTTAACACGATGGGGTGTTAAAAACAAAATGACCTGTGGTTGTTATTAAAGGTGATTTACAGGCACTGTTGCAGCTTGAGAAATTAATAGGCCAAATGGGAAAATGTATCGGGTGATGGTGATCATTTTTAAATTCTGTATATCGGCTGATGTTCTCAACATTATGCCACAAATACTACCATAAAACTCACAGATACTGTGACATCATATATAAGTTTCTATGAGGACATATGCATTCCTACTTGGACTCATTTAACATACAAAAATGACAAACCAGCAGAACTCAGGCAGCTTCGTCAGGACAAAGAGGATGCTTACTGAAGTTGGGATCAAATCTTGTATAATCAGGCCAGAAACACACTGACTAAGGAGATTAGAGTGGCTAAAAGAAGCTACCCTGAAAAGCTGGAAAGCAAGTTTTCAGCTAACGACCCTGCCTCTCGGTGTGGAGAGGCCTAAAGGTCATCACCAACTCTGAGACACCATCCCCCAACACTGTAGTGAATCAACAACTGACTGATGATCTGAATGTGTTTTACTGTAGATTTGAAAAGCCCAATCTCACATACCACACCCACTCTGACCTTCACTTTACACAAACACCACCTGCAACTCCCCTCCTGCTACTCAACCTGCAATTAAGATCTGTGAAGAGGATGTGTGCTGGGTCTCCCTGAAACAGAATACAAGGAAAGGATGGTGTTTCACCCACTTGTCTAAAATCCTGTGCTGACCAGCCTGCCTCCATCTTCACACAGATCTTCAACACATCACTGGAGCAAGTGTGAATTTCCCTGCTGCTTCAAATGCTCCACCATCATCCCTGTCCCAATATATTTATACATACACCGATCAGCCACAACATTAAAACCACCTGCCTAATATTGTGTAGGTCCCCCTCATGCCACCGAAACAGCTCCAACCCGCATGTCAGAACAGCATTCAGAGATATATTATTCATCACAATTATACAGAGTGGTTATCTGAGTTACCGTAGACTTTCTGTCAGCTCAAACCAGTCTGTCCATTCTCTGTTGATCTCTCATCATCAAGTGTTTCATACACAGTACTGACTGTTGTGTGTGAGTTCAGTAACATTTGTTAAACTTTATTAGCGTTTGCGCTCCTATGAAAGAACGTCACTACACACCTAACTCGACCAAGCAACCGAGAGATGCCGGATTTAGTGCATGAGAAAAACAGGCAATATGGAGCAGCTCCATCATCTCCACGACACGTATCATGTTTTCTGTATTGTCGGTCACAATGACCGGATCATTCTTAGTGAGCTCCCACTCTTCCAAACCCTGTGAAAGCAATGCAGATATATTTTCCCCCGTGTGGCTAGTGAACATCACATTTATATAGCGCTTTTCTGACACTACACTCAAAGCACGGTGAACTGGGAATCTCCTCAAACACCACCAGTGTGCAGCATCCACCTGGATGATTGACAGCAGCCATAGTGCGCCAGTACCCTCACCACACACCAGCTTCTGAAACGAGAACACAGTCATCACGTATATAGCGGCAGGTAATTGTGACATGGGGTGTCTTGACTCCTAGACGTCCAACCATCGCACATGAGGACCACCCTCTCCGCTGTAGGGACAGAGCTCGGGATTATCTCCTCACTCATCGGTTTGCAGCTAGGGATAGAATAACGTGGCTCCAGCACATTCAACATGTAACAGAAAGTAACTTCCATACCGCTGTCTTTTTATTTACACGAATGCGCCTGCATCTGCCATGTTAAGCACTGAATGATTTAATCAACAGGATTCTGTTGTAACTTCATGCAAGGTAAATAAGTGAGTGACATCTAGAGGATTGGTGATAGGATTCTCGTCAATCAGATCCAGTTGTATCTTATGTTAAACGTTTGCGTATAAACGTATGTATGTGTATGTACACTCACCTAAAGGATTATTAGGAACACATACTAATACTGTGTTTGACCCCCTTTCGCCTTCAGAACTGCCTTAATTCTACGTGGCATTGATTCAACAAGGTGCTGAAAGCATTCTTTAGAAATGTTGGCCCATATTGATAGGATAGCATCTTGCAGTTGATGGAGATTTGTGGGATGCACATCCAGGGCACGAAGCTCCCGTTCTACCACATCCCAAAGATGCTCTATTGGGTTGAGATCTGGTGACTGTGGAGGCCATTTTAGTACAGTGAACGCATTGTCATGTTCAAGAAACCAATTTGAAATGATTCGAGCTTTGTGACATGGTGCATTATCCTGCTGGAAGTAGCCATCAGAGGATGGGTACATGGTGGCCATAAAGGGATGGACATGGTCAGAAACAATGCTCAGGTAGGCCGTGGCATTTAAACGATGCCCAGTTGGCACTAAGGGGCCTAAAGTGTGCCAAGAAAACATCCCCCACACCATTACACCACCACCACCAGCCTGCACAGTGGTAACAAGGCATGATGGATCCATGTTCTCATTCTGTTTACGCCAAATTCTGACTCTACCATCTGAATGTCTCAACAGAAATCGAGACTCATCAGACCAGGCAACATTTCTCCAGTCTTCAACTGTCCAATTTTGGTGAGCTCTTGCAAATTGTAGCCTCTTTTTCCTATTTTAGTGGAGATGAGTGGTACCCGGTGGGGTCTTCTGCTGTTGTAGCCCATCCGCCTCAAGGTTGTGCGTGTTGTGGCTTCACAAATGCTTTGCTGCATACCTCGGTTGTAACGAGTGGTTATTTCAGGCAAAGTTGCTCTTCTATCAGCTTGAATCAGTCGGCCCATTCTCCTCTGACCTCTAGCATCAACAAGGCATTTTCGCCCACAGGACTGCCGCATACTGGATGTTTTTCCCTTTTCACACCATTCTTTGTAAACCCTAGAAATGGTTGTGCGTGAAAATCCCAGTAACTGAGCAGATTGTGAAATACTCAGACCGGCCCGTCTGGCACCAACAACCATGCCAAGCTCAAAATTGCTTAAATCACCTTTCTTTCCCATTCTGACATTCAGTTTGGAGTTCAGGAGATTGTCTTGACCAGGACCACACCCCTAAATGCATTGAAGAGAAATTGAACAGGTGTTCCTAATAATCCTTTAGGTGAGTGTGTATATATATATATACAGTGAGGAAAATAAGTATTTGAACACCCTGCTATTTTGCAAGTTCTCCCACTTAGAAATCATGGAGGGGTCTGAAATTGTCATCGTAGTTGCATGTCCACTGTGAGAGACATAATCTAAAAAAAAAATCCAGAAATCACAATGTATGATTTTTTAACTATTTATTTGTATGATACAGCTGCAAATAAGTATTTGAACACCTGAGAAAATCAATGTTAATATTTGGTACAGTAGCCTTTGTTTGCAATTACAGAGGTCAAACGTTTCCTGTAGTTTTTCACCAGGTTTGCACACACTGCAGGAGGGATTTTGGCCCACTCCTCCACACAGATCTTCTCTAGATCAGTCAGGTTTCTGGGCTGTCACTGAGAAACACGGAGTTTGAGCTCCCTCCAAAGATTCTCTATTGGGTTTAGGTCTGGAGACTGGCTAGGCCACGCCAGAACCTTGATATGCTTCTTACAGAGCCACTCCTTGGTTATCCTGGCTGTGTGCTTCGGGTCATTGTCATGTTGGAAGACCCAGCCTCGACCCATCTTCAATGCTCTAACTGAGGGAAGGAGGTTGTTCCCCAAAATCTCGCAATACATGGCCCCGGTCATCCTCTCCTTAATACAGTGCAGTCGCCCTGTCCCATGTGCAGAAAAACACCCCCAAAGCATGATGCTACCACCCCCATGCTTCACAGTAGGGATGGTGTTCTTGGGATGGTACTCATCATTCTTCTTCCTCCAAACACGGTTAGTGGAATTATGACCAAAAGTTCTATTTTGGTCTCATCTGACCACATGACTTTCTCCCATGACTCCTCTGGATCATCCAAATGGTCATTGGCAAACTAAAGACGGGCCTTGACATGTGCTGGTTTAAGCAGGGGAACCTTCTGTGCCATGCATGATTTCAAACCATGACGTCTTAGTGTATTACCAACAGTAACCTTGGAAACGGTGGTCCGAGCTCTTTTCAGGTCATTGACCAGCTCCTCCCGTGTAGTTCTGGGCTGATTTCTCACCTTTCTTAGGATCATTGAGACCCCACGAGGTGAGATCTTGCATGGAGCCCCAGTTCGAGGGAGATTGACAGTCATGTTTAGCTTCTTCCATTTTCTAATGATTGCTCCAACAGTGGACCTTTTTTCACCAAGCTGCTTGGCAATTTCCCGTAGCCCTTTCCAGCCTTGTGGAGGTGTACAATTTTGTCTCTAGTGTCTTTGGACAGCTCTTTGGTCTTGGCCATGTTAGTAGTTGGATTCTTACTGATTGTATGGGGTGGACAGGTGTCTTTATGCAGCTAACGACCTCAAACAGGTGCATCTAATTTAGGATAATAAATGGAGTGGAGGTGGACATTTTAAAGGCAGACTAACAGGTCTTTGAGGGTCAGAATTCTAGCTGATAGACAGGTGTTCAAATACTTATTTGCAGCTGTATCATACAAATAAATAGTTAAAAAATCATATATTGTGATTTCTGGATTTTTTTTTTAGATTATGTCTCTCACAGTGGACATGCACCTACGATGACAATTTCAGACCCTCCATGATTTCCAAGTGGGAGAACTTGCAAAATAGCAGGGTGTTCAAATACTTATTTTCCTCACTGTATATATATATATATATATATATATATATATATATATACATATATATATCTATATAAAATTAGATTTTTAAAACTGATAAGCTAAACAATGAGGCAAATAGGCATAAACAATTTCTATATTTATTGTGTGAAAATGATTAATATCAGTTTTTATATAAATTAGGACCGTTCCCTAGTTTTTAGATTTTCTAGATATTGCAATACGCCGCAAAACAGCTGACCTTTGAGCATTGACCGTCTGTCTATGTATTTAATATGGCAGCTGCCCATATTTTAATGAAAAACTATTGATCAGGGACTGAATCATACTTTGTTTCAGCTCATTGATTAGTGTGGTGGCGGGGAGCTTTGAGGTCACGCAACATAATAATGCCACCTCCAAGTGACGGCCAGTCCCATAATCCTTTGTGTTTTTACTGCATTGCTGAAGCCCTGATCATTCCTCGTCTCTCAGCGGATTCTCTCAATCTTATTTCAGAAGGGTTTGATGCAATCTGATGAACACACTGATGTAAATACCGAAACACACTGTGTCTGTCAGCTGTGGCTCATCTCTGGGTAATAAAAAAAAATGGATCAAATCAGCCCATAATCCCTCCTCAGCGATTGTTCTTGGAACAGGCAAACCACTTGCCAAAAAAACAAGATTTCTCAGTGTTCTGTATTGTCAGAGTTTCAGAATACATTGCTCTCGCTGGAAAATATGCCATCGAATGTCCTTTGCAGTACAATTGCATGTGCCATTGTTTGTTTAAGCGGGGGCTATACGTTGTCTAACCAGGTTTCCCTGATTTTAAAGAAATTTCTGTAGTGAATCATTTTTTTTCTAATTATACACTGCTTTAAATATTTCATTGGCTGGAATCCCAGATGATTGGTTCATTATGTTCAAATGGAAATCTTTTTAAAACGACAGTGTAAAGCAGTCAATGGAAAGGAGGAGGCGAGAACCGGCTTGACGATATAAATAATAGTTTTAATTATAAACTTAAAAGACACAAACACACACATGACGGACATGTCCGTAAACGATCTCTCTCTCCCGCACAATCCTCCACAGTCGGCCTTTATCCCTCTCTGAGGCTTGATTAGCCTGATAAGGGACCAGGTGTGTATGATCACGACCCGGCCCCGCCCTCCGCCCTGCCACATTCCTCCCTTGTTCTCTCAGGCTGTACATCAGCCCCCGCATGATGTACATCCCCCCCTTTCCCTGGGGAGAGGCGTGCCACTTGCCCCGTCTGCCGGCAGGTCATCCCCGTCTACCTGGACAAGGGAGGGGACAAGGGGAGGGAAACTGAATTAAATAGGGGGGGGGTACTTCCTGTAACAGTGTAGTGCCCCCCCCCAAAAACTGTAAAATTTAAATGAGAGGGAAAAGGCCAACGCGGAAAGGCAGTGAGAAAGAGAGAGGAGAGAGAGATTAAAAAAACTCACTTACTCGTCAGTTCTACAATACGCTGCAGCTTGTTCCTCGGCCACTCCTCCACCCTCTAACAGATGGCAGCCACACCTCTCCGGGCGGATCGGAGGCAGTCCTCCAGCCCCTGGCGGACGGAAAGTCTGGCCGCATTCTTGGGGAACAGAAGGGGTCTCCCCCGCCCCTGGCAACGGTTCTCCCGCTCCAGGCGGTCGGCAGCGAGCCCCTCCCCGCTCGCGGTCAGCGGTCTCAGACCCCGCCGCGTTTCAGCGGCTGGTAGGGGACTCCTCCACCCCTGGCAGTGGCCCTGACCGCACCAGGCGGTCGGCAACGAGGCCCTCCACGGTCGGCGGTCTCAAACCCTGCCGCGTTTCAGCGGCCGGTAGGCGACTCCTCCGCCCCTGGCAGTGGCCCTGACCACTCCAGGCAGTCGGTTAGGAGCCCCTTCTCCCCTCACGGTCAGTGGCCGTCGTCCTCTTCCAGGCGGCCGGGCTCCTCGTCCCATGGCAGATGGCCGCGGCTGCTCCGTTGGGGTGGACGGTAGTGGCGAGAGCTGTACTACGGGGTATCCCTCCTCCTTCCCAGATTTCGGCACCAGTGTAAAGCAGTCAATGGAAAGGAGGCGGCAAGAACCGGCTTGACGATATAAATAATATTTTAATATTAAACTTAAAAGACAACAAACACACATATGACGGACATGTCTATAAACGATCTCTCTCTCCCGCACAATCCTCCGCAGTCGGCCTTTATCCCTCTTGGTGGCTTGATTAGCCTGATAAGGGACCGGGTGTGTAGGATCACGACCTGGCGCCCCCCTCCGCCCTGCCACAGACAGAAATCGGACAACTGGAAAAGTCTTGGAAATTCATTGGTCAAACTTGTGGCAATTCTGGAGATATGTGCTATAAAGCATGTCCTGTTTTTTGTTTATGTTGGTGGTCATACTGTTCTTTTAAGTCCTGTATTCTTCTTTCTCTGACCAGGTTTCCCTGATTTTCCAGGGAGTTGTAAGCGATGGAAGTGCTGCAGTGCGATGGCTGTGATTTCCGTGCAGAGTCCAATGATGAGCTCAAATCGCACATACAGGACGTCCACACAGCCTTTCTGCAGCCTACAGAGGTGGTAGAGGGCAATGAGTCACCCCAGAGGTCAAGGTCAAACTCCATACACTCCCTCAGCCCCATAGACGATGAAGAGGACTTGACTAATAATGATTACGACTCGTTGAAAAAGAATGCAGGTATCAGAATGTATTATACTGCCATATACATGACCCAAGTCAATCCTGAGATCAATGTTTAATAAGTTTTTACAAAATGTTATTGTTTATTTATTTATCGTAGTGTATGTAGTAAATATGTCTGTAGTTTGAAAATAGACAGCACATACAAGTTATTTACTTGTATTAGACTTCTAGACTTCTTAGACTTTTTGTTTGGTTGTTTCAGGCCTCCACACCTTTAACAAAGATATTGGACACTTCTCTGGTTCAAAGCAAGCAAAACAAAACCATCCAGCAAAGCCTGCAATCAAAACATCAAGCCCATTTTTCCAGTGCAAGTTCTGCGTGCGGTACTTCAGGTCCAGCTCTCTTCTCGTTGAACACACTAGAAAGGTCCATGGTATCGCCAGAGAAACCTTTCCAAGTGACGAGAACTCCCTCAACGCTCCCAAGCAGTCCAGCTACAGCAGTACAAACCATGATGGTGTAGGAACTGTCTTCTCCTGCCAATATTGCACTTTTAAAACCCCACTCCGAGCACGAATGCTGAAACACCAGAAAATGCATAGCAAAGATGGTCTTCCAAGAGCCTCAGCCTCTCCTGTCGAAGCAGAGGTTCTGGATGTGGACTCTGATGCAACCTCGTTTGAAGAACATTGCGAAGAGCCATCAGGAGATGTTCTAGAACATCAAGTGCTGGAATCGATGGTAAAACCCCACTCAAAAGGAGGATTTAACTGTGAGTGGTGTGGCTTTCAGACTTTAAAAAGGCAGCAGTTAGCCGATCACATGATGAAGAAACACCGTAACATGGTGAAGATCATGGCGTCGCTGCAACAGCCTAAAATGCAGGATGGACGTGCAGGATCCAGCAAATTTGATTGCACTACATCACGGAGAAGCACTCAGACCTCCAATCTAATATTGAATGATCTAGCCAGCAATGAAGGTTCCTGCGTCAATGCCTCCTCAATGAAAGGATCTTCTGGCAGTGCAACAGTCAAGCCCATTTCAGGGATATCAAATTATAAGTACTCACAGCTCACTGCAAAATTACCCAACAGCACAGGATCTTCCATACTGTCAGAGAGATCGACTTTCACCATGTCAGATATGTCAAGCTCTGCCGTGGATCTAGATGCCAACATGCTTAACGATTCCAGAAGCAGTTCAGATGATGAAATCGGTGACTTGACTGATCCTAATCGCACAGAGACAGCTGAGGATTCGGCTAAGCTGCTTCTGTCAGAAGAGGACAGTGACCTACTGGAAACTAAAGGAGTTCCATTCAAAAGACACATGAACAGGTTTCAGTGCCCTTTCTGTTCGTTCTTGACCATGCACCGCCGTAGTATTTCTCGTCACATAGAGAACATACACTTATCTGGTAAGGCAACGGTGTATAAATGTGATGAGTGCCCCTTTCTGTGCACCAACCCACTAAAGCTGGACTCGCACAAACAATGTCATGGTGGGTCTTTCGAATGGGAAACCATGGACTTAACCAATGAATCTCAAGAAGGTCCTGAACGCTCAGAGGCGGTGAATGGAGGAAAGAGCAACTCTAAAATCAATGGTAAGAAATCCAGTGCTGCAGAGGATCAGCAGGGTCCTCATCGCTGTTCATTGTGTAACTTCTCCACAACAACACTGAAAGGCCTGCGTGTCCACCAGCAACATAAACACTCGTACTGTGATGGAACACAAGTCTCTGGTAAAGAGGGCTTGTCCAGTGAGCAACAAGATTCAGAGTCGTATGGCATTTCAAACTTTGTTAAAAAAACTCAAACATCAATACTTGGGTCAACCAAGAAGCACCTTATTGGGAAGACGGCCAGGAAATCCATCAATGACTTGCCCTTGGATCTGTCTCCTGTCAAAAAACGAACAAGGATCGATGAAATTGCCAACAATCTCCAGAGCAAGATTAGTCAAAGCCAACAGCACGAAGATGTGATTAACCTTGAGGAGATGGATGATGACGTCGAGGAGAACGGTAATCACGTTGATTTTGAATCAAGCCAAGAACGAGAAAACTCTGAGATTGTAAGTCAGTGCTACACACTCAACACTCAGCACCTTCACGTGAAGAATTCTGGAGGTTTGCATACAGAGCGTGGTGTCGGGAAAAGAAAACGCACCCTGCAGTCCAAAGTCAGCTCGAGAAACTTTCCCGTTCCAGTTAATATTTCTGATGATGAAGACAATTATTGTGCCTCTATGGAATCAAAAGATGTTCAAGATCACAGCAGTCAAGATGGCAGAGATGCTTATCAGGACAGTGTTGAATACACAGAGGGAAGTGGCAGCCTTTTTTACTGCAAACATTGCGAATACCAAAACAAGTCTGCTCGCAGTGTCAGCACACACTACCAGAGAATGCACCCTTACATCAAGTTTAGCTTCAGATACATCTTAGATCCAGAAGATCATAGTGCAGTCTTCCGTTGTCTTGAGTGCTTCATTGAATACAACAACTTTAATGATCTCCACCATCACTATATGTCACACCATCCAGAAGCAAGCAACGTCCTGAACTTTAACCAGCCAGATCTGGTTTACATGTGCCGTTTCTGTTCATACACCAGTCCAAATGTGAGGAGTCTGATGCCCCATTATCAGAGAATGCACCCTTCTGTGAAGATCAACAATGCTATGATCTTCTCCAGCTACATGGTTGATCAGCCTCAAAAGGGTGCAACAGAGTCCCAAACACTGAGAGAAATCCTGAATTCTGGACCAAAGAGTCTCAGCTCCACCTCGTCTGGTTCCAGATCATCATCAAGTCCTGCTCTCAAAAACATCTGCAAAACCCCAGATGCCAATGCAGAGGCTGAAGCTTTTCAAGAAGGTCTGGGTGGTAATGTGGTGGTGTACGACTGTGATATTTGTTCTTTTTCAAGCCCCAACATGCACTCAGTGTTGGTCCATTATCAGAAGAAACACCCTGAGCAAAAGGCCTCATACTTCCGAATTCAGAAAACCATGCGTGTCACATCAGTTGACAGAAAACAGCTCTCAAGCAACTCAACCTACACCCTGTCCAGCACCCCAAAGTCTTCGAAAGTTACCTTACCTGTACCTCTGGATGAAGATGTGTATTTCTGCAAACACTGTGTCTACAACAACCGCTCTGTTGTGGGCGTTTTGGTCCACTACCAAAAACGGCACCCAGAGATTAAGGTAACAGCAAAGTACATCAAGCAAGCTCCGCCGACCCCAGGGCTAATGAAACTGATGGATGAGTTGCAGATTGCACCTCCTAAACAGTTTCTAAAGCAATTCAACAACAATGGGATTGAAGGATCAAATAATTCAAACACTGAAGGAGTGTCTGATAAAGGAGAACCTGAAATGCTCTTCTTCTGCCAGCACTGCGACTACGGGAACCGCACTGTGAAAGGCGTTTTGATTCACTACCAGAAGAAGCACAAGGATGTGAAAGCCAATGCTGAACTTGTTCGTAGGCATACAGCTGTGGTTCGGAGCCAGAGAGAACGAGCGCAGATGATCCAAGCAGGAAGTTCCACATCTACGGCAACTGTAGCTCATGAATCCGAAAAATCCAGGTCACTGCGATCTTTGAAATGCCGACACTGTGTGTACACATCTCCATATGTGTATGCCTTAAAGAAGCATTTGAAGAAGGATCATCCTACTGTGAAGGCCACGGCCATGACGATCTTGCACTGGGCTTTTCAGGATGGCGTGTTGGAGGCGGGTTATCACTGTGAGTGGTGCATCTATTCCCACGCTGAACCGAGCGGCCTGCTCATGCATTACCAAAGACGCCACCCAGAGCACAATGTTGACTATGCTTACATGGCTAGCAAGTTGTGGGCTGGACCTGATACTTCCACCAGTAGGCAGGCAGGGAACTCTGAAACAAAGCATTACCAATGCCGAGATTGTGCCTTTGAGGCCTGCTCCATCTGGGACATAACTAACCATTACCAAGCAGTGCACCCTTGGGCTATCAAAGGTGACGAGTCTGTCCTCATTGACATTATCAAGGGGAACGAAGCATCAGAGAAGCTTCTCCCACAGTTGACCAAAGGACATGCTTCTATGTCCAATGTGTTCAACAGTCACCATCAAGAAGAGGGTGCGGTTGAAGTCAGCCGTCCGACACATGAGCGGCACCATAATCTCTCTTTATCTGCCACCTCATTGATCTCCAACAATCCTTACCAGTGCACTGTGTGCTTGTCAGAGTACAACAGTCTCCATGGGCTTTTGACCCACTATGGAAAGAAACACCCAGGTATGAAGGTGAAAGCGGCTGACTTTGCTCAGGAAGCGGACATCAACCCTAGCTCTGTTTATAAGTGCAGACACTGTCCATACGTGAACTCTCGTATCCACGGAGTTCTCACACACTACCAGAAACGGCATCCATCCATCAAAGTTACGGCGGAAGACTTTGCTGATGATGTAGAGCAGGTAAACGAGTTGGGTAGCGAAGGGGATGAAAAGTCTAAAACGCAGAGGCAGGGCTATGGCGCTTACCGCTGCAAGATGTGCCTGTATACCCATGGGACTCTAGAGAAACTGAAGATACACTATGAGAAGTATCACAACCAGCCTGTCTTAAATATGTTCAAAGCAGCTGTCACGCAGTCACCGGCCAGAAGAGATGATTCAGTGGCTGAATGCAGTAGCAGCAATGTGACAGAAGTCTCTGAGTTCTGCGACTTTGACGTCACACTCTCTGAACTCGCAAAGAGCGACAAGCATACAGTTTTTAAATGTCAGCTTTGCAAATATGTCTGCTCCACTCGGAAAGGTATCGCTCGTCACTACCGTATCAAACACAACAATGTTAGAGCTCAACCCGAAGGGAAGAACAATGTGTTTAAATGTGCACTCTGCTCCTACACCAACCCCATCCGCAAGGGTCTCGCAGCACACTACCAGAAGCGCCACGACATCGATGCGTACTACACTCATTGCTTGGCAGCATCAAAGATGGTGAGTGAGAAACCGAACAAGGTCATGCTGCCCTTGGCATCAGACGCTGAGACTCCAGTCATGAGTGAGGAACTGCGGCTCTCGGTGGACAGAAGGAAATGTTCCCTCTGCTCGTTCCAGGCATTCAGCAGGAAGAGTATTGTGTCTCACTACATCAAGCGCCACCCAGGAGTCTTTCCCAAGAAGCAGCCCTCCAGCAAACTGGGCCGTTACTTCACTGTGATCTATCCCAAAGAGGCAGAGAAACCTCTCTCCAATGAGGATGTGGAGATAGTTGAAGTTAAAGATGAGGTGGAACCTGAAAGTGACATGGACTGGCTCCCCTTTAAATGTGTGAAATGTTTCAAGCTCTCATTCTGCGCTTCAGAGCTTCTGGTGATGCATTATAGTGACTGCCACAGTAAAGAACTCAAGCGGGACTTTGTCACCATTCCAAGTCCAGCAGAAGATGGGACCGAGCTCTACCAGTGCACCCACTGTGAAATCAAGTTCTTGGCTCTTCCAGAACTTAGTGTCCATCTGATGAGCCACAACGAGGATTTCCAAAAAAGAGCTATGAGACTGGAAAGGAGAAAACTGCTTCAAAGTAAACAGAGGCCTACAGAACCATCAGACATCAAACCAGAGAATAAGGTGAGCAAATAATGTTTTTCTGTTGTTGTTATTGTTGTAGTAGTGCTGAGATCAGTGCTGTATTCAGTCGATTTGCTGCTGTTTCTGCCTTCAGTCTTTCCTTTCTTAATTCTCTTGTCTGACAGGTGGACATTACGGCCGAAAAGACTCCCATCGGCTACAGGTGTAACTTCTGTGTGGAAGTTCACCCCACCCTCCGCGCCATCTGTAACCATCTTAGAAAGCATGTGCAGTACAGACAAGCCAAGGAAGGTCATGTGATGGTATGAATGCAAAGAGTTTAAAATTTCCACAACCATCTGTCAGGATGTTCTTGTTTTTTTATGTCTTTAGCTGCCATTACATGCATTCTTATTCTATCATAAACCACATCCAGAAAAATTAATTATGGTTTTATCTTTTGAGATCAAATTGCATCCTTGCCCTTAACCCAGAGGGTCTCTTCCCCTGCTCAATAATAATAGCATCATCTTTTGAGCTCCATTAACAAGCCATTTGGACCTACAGCAGTTACTTTCCTATCAAGTGTCATTTACTCTTGTTTCAATGGTTAAACGGATACAATTCAGCTGCACATTTAATAGTCAAAGAGAGAGAGCGAGAGAGAGAGAGAGAGAGAAAATCCTCTATAGAGTGTTTCAAAAGAAACCAGGAAATTGGGTGAGTGTGTCATGTCTGTTTTTTTTTCCTTTTGTGGGCATGATGTAAGCCTTGAACATTTCCAAGTAATTGTTGGGTCTTCTGGCCTTGTCCTCTAATGGAGCTTTTTATTTACACTTTATATAAAACATTTAAATCAGAGAAAAACTTATTTTCATATTTCTAAAGCTTCTTTCTCAATTGGACCTTTCATCATCTCATGTTGAAGTAAATTATTTTTACATGTCACATCTTGATCAGTCAAGACTGCACATTAACTCTGTTCCCAAACCTAGTGAGTGGCCTCGCTGTCTAAGCCTACATAGGCAGCTGCCTTCTAAGGCAACATCTTAACAATCATAGATATTGCATTAAAGAGGCCCTATTATGCTTTTCAACCGCTGGCTGATCAGATCACAGACATGGAGCATCAACACTCGGACTCACTTATTATTCTTGGCAATTTTATCAAAGCCAACCTCACCTGTGATCTGCCCAAATACAGACAGCACATGCCCCACCAAAGACAGACATATACTGGATCACTGCTACACAACAATAAAGGATGCATATCGCTCTGTCCCATGTGCAGTTTTGGGACTCTCTGATCACTGTCTGGTTCATCTTCTTTGAACCTACACGCAGAAACTAAAATCAGCTAAATCTGTAGTAAAGACTGTAAAGACCTGGACCAATGAAGCAGAGCTGGAACTACAAGCCTGCTTTGACTGCACTGATTGGAGTGTATGAGGCCGCAGACACAAATCTGATCGAGCTCACAGATACTGTGAAGTCATATATCAGTTTCTGTGAGGACATGTGCATCCCTACTAGGACTCATGGTTCACAGCTCATGGTTCACAGCTGAACTCAGGCAGCTTCATCAGGCCAAAGAGGATGCTTACTGAAGTGGGGATAAAAAGCTACTTTGATAAGCTGAAAAACAAGTTTTCAGCTAACGACCCTGCATCGGTGTGGAGAGGTCTGAAAGTCATCCCTAACTACGAGGCACCATCCCCCAACACTGTAGGGAACCTGACGACCTAAATGTGTTTTACTGTAGATTTGAAAGGTCCAGTCTCACACCCCACACCCACTCTGACCTTCACTTCACACAAACATCAACACCTCCTGCAACCCCCCTCAGAGAAGACTTAATGAAAGTGATGTGACTATACGGTATATGGCTGTGTACGATTAAACCAAATGAAGCTTTCTAATGTTTCTGTCATCAATGTGTTAATTTGACATTTTTAATGCACAATCAGACATTAAACATTCATACTGCATGTCTTTAAGGCATTATGACAGTCTCTCTCTCTTTCTCTGGCTTAATTGTCATTAAAGTAATCTAACAGATGTAAAAACAGTCATCACTTTCTTCAAGTGTAATTTCTGTAGAGTGAGCTGTACTCACTGGGATTCTCTCACATCAGGTATAAAATAGCCTTGCTGAATTTACTTCCTGTTTGACTAATTTTATCATTCCCTCTGCCAGCAGGAAGCAGTTGAGTTGCCTGCTCCTCTTCCTGCGGACGGGATCACCAATGGCGAACTGGAGGATGTTGTTGCCATGGACGCTGCCCCTCTGGAGACTGATTCACCACCGATGGGTGTCGCAATGGAGACTGAGCAGTCAATGCCTGTGGAAACGAGGCCGATGGATGGATCGGTTGGCGTTTCAGTGGAGCAGGAAAAGCCGCGAGCAGTTCCAGGTCACCCGTGCAGCCTATGTGACCGCATGTTCATGTCCATGCAGGGCCTGCGCTCGCACGAGAGGAGTCACTCCACTGTCACACTTGTCAGTAAAAGCGGCAAATACAACTGCCAGTACTGTCAGTTCTCCTCACCATTCAGACACAAGTGAGTCCAAGTACATATTTACATTTATAAAATAAACATGAACACGCTTAAAGTAAACGTGAAATCAAAACTGACCCTGTAAAATGGGTTGTGAACGCTTGTGTCATGTTGACTTTAAACCCTCTTCTTAGAGTTGTTATTTCATAGTGGGGCAGTGGTGGCTCAGTGGTTGAGGCTCAGGGTTACTGACCAGAAGGTTGGGGGTTCAAGCCCCAGCACCACCAAGATGCCACTGTTGGGCCCTTGAGTAAGACACTTAACTCCAGGTTGCTCTGGGGGGATTGTCCCTGTAATAAGTGCTCTGTATAATACATTGGTAAGCAGAAGGTTGCTGGTTCGATCCCCACAGTCACCACCATTGTGTCCTTGAGTAAGACACTTAAATCCAGGTTGCTCCGGGGGGATTGTCCCTGTAATAAGTGCACTGTAAGTCGCTTTGGATAAAAGCGTCTGCCAAATGCATAAATGTCAAATCAACCATCCATCCATCCATCGTCAACCACTTATCCTGTGTACAGGGTCATGGGGGGCTGGAGCCCATCCCAGCTAACATTGGGCGAAAGGCGGGGGACACCCTGGACAGGTCGCCAGTCCATCGCAGGTCAAATCAACCATATTTCAAAAATATGGCTGAAATTTATGATTTTGTTAATACTTTTCAGAAGAAAGATAAAACATAAATGCCAAAGCCGAAATGCCGCAGATCAATATTAACAGAGTAATCCATTACTTTGTGGAGAATTGTCAAAATGACAATTGCCACCAAAGATTTTGGAGCAAATCTACAGGTCAAAAAAACAATCTTAGAAAGGTGTAAGCATCATGATTTTTCCTCAAATCAGTTGACTTCAGCAGCTCTTGTTGTATTATACGCCAATGGTGTGAGTCCAAAAATGGGAAAAAACACTTTTTTGTGTTCTTTTTCCAAAGTTGGAGTGTCTATAACTCCAGATGTGTTAAAGATATCTTAATATCATTTTACATTCTGGTTCAGAACAAACTTTCTTTTTTGTATTGTAATTGTTAAGACCCTATATGGTTCAGTACCAGAGATATGGGGCTGTCAATGTGCCATTTTCAATGGTCAAAAATCAAATGTGGGTGACATGGTATGAAGCTATTTTTTTCTTGTCCAACAAAAAAACAGTCTTAAGTACAAATATTTTTTAAACTAGAATTGTTTTTTGTTTATTCTAGACCACTTGAGTCCAAAAGTACACTATTAATAATACTTTTGTAATCTGGAATACGTCTGGAAAACTTCTGGAGTTATAGGCACTCCAACTGTGGAACAACAGCACAAAAATATCCCCACTTTTTGACTCACAGCATTGGCGTATAATGCAACAAGTATTTTGACCTCTAGTTTTGCTCCAAAATCATTTGCAAAAAGTGTCAATTTGACCGCCCTTTACAAAATAATGGATTACTCAGTAAAAATGGATTCATGGCAGATCATCATATGCATTCTTGTTTCCCAATGACCCTATAATTTTTTATTTTTTTTGTAGATGAATATGTGTATTATTATAAGTTCTTTATTATAAATTAATTCTCATTTCTTTAAAGCTGCTGTATGTAAGATTGACGACAAGCATTTCTCGAAGCTCATGCGGGTTGCCAGAATGAGGTCACGCAACAGGAACGAGTGAAACTGACTTTTAGGTCCGGCGTAATCTGTTATCTTTGATCCAGTTCGTTTGTTGGCTTCCATGGCTGCAGTGTTGTTTGCCTGCAGACTTGTTCAAATCTGGCATCCCGGCGGTGTCGATACGCTATTGTGGGTGGGCAGTGGGCGGGGTCACAGGCCAAAACATAACCAGAAATTCCAACCCGGAATGGAAACTTCAGAGTAGAATATACTGACTGTAGCATTGCTATCGGAGAAGCCCGTATTTCAACTTGTTTCCTAATTCTCTAATTAGTACAGTAACAATATTGCATATAGTACCTTTAAAGCACCAGAATTTAGATGATTATCTAAAGAACTTGACAATAAATAGTTCTTAGTGGAATGTAAAAAGCTTCTTCAATGACAGACTATAAAAACCTGAGGTGAATCGTCAAGTTGTACCCCTTTATTTGTATAGTACTTTAAACAAAACATGTTCTTTCAAAGAAGCTGTGGAGACAATCGTGCCTTAAAGGGTGACCGGTGAAGAAATAAACTCCATAAGATGTTTAGATTGGATACGAGTACTGAAAAATCCTGCGGGAAATTATATACAGTCTAATATACAGATATATGTACAATCGCCAAGCAGTCAAGCAGTCTCATCTACTTCCTGTGAGATATTTTGACAGCGCAGTTAGTGTCGTTTGAAGCGCGGGATCTTTTGTTTGGATCCCTGGAGTAAACGCATCTACACTGGATGTTCTGTGACCCAGAAAGTGTCTATTCATATGCCACACGGGAACAGGGATAAAAACAGTCATTCTCTGGTTCGCTGTCGGAGACTCAGAGCTGAAGGAGGATCTTCTGTAGAGAGATGTTCGTTGCACAGCGATTCAGGGTAATTGTGAGACATTTCTTTAATGCGCCGATTTATTCGCTGTTCTTGTGTAATCATTCAAACATCACAAATCTGAAAGAGCGACAGAGAGACCTACAAACCCGTGTCCACACACAGCACACCTAATGATTGATAATGAAATACACATAAACTTAAGCACATATTCCTGGTCTTACTGTAAAGGATTTATCAGTGCAGGTTATTCTATCACCACCTCTGCAATTACCTTCCTATTTGGATGACATCATCAAGCCCTTGTCACATAGACACACTTTATACCAGTGGTTCTCAACTGGTTTTGTTTCAGGACCCAGATTTTACATTGGACATCAAGTGGCGACCCAACACCTGTAGTTAATGTAGCCTACCTTGCATTTTCTTTTTTCTTGCATAGTTTTGTTCACGGTCATCAAATAAAAGGGCATTACGCAAAGTTTTTTCTCCCCCTTTTAAAAGATGATGAGCCTATTATATGTATAATCCTGTTTATTTCCTAATATCAATCATCTTTTAAACCAAACATATATTACACAGGAGGAAAACTTATTGTCCATAATTTGTTCTCAAGTCACGGAGGTCCATAATATATGTACTTACTCTTATATTTATAGTGCAGTCCCATTCAAGCACAGGTAATATAATAATAATAATAGTAGCCTAAACACATTAAGAAAACTTAACTACAACTTACAGAAGTATAATGGGTCGCAATCGGCATTTCATGTTGACTTGTTGACATACAGTGTCCTCCACTAATATTGGCACTCTTGGTAAATATGAGCGAAGAAGGCTTTAGGAAATATGTCTTTAATGTTTATCCTTTTGAACTTTCATTCAAAATATTCACCCAAATATATCCTTTAATTGAAGTAAAATAATTTTTGTTTTATCTTATAAGTCAAATATATCTGAAGTATATTCTCATTCATAGTTTACATTTTTAATAAATGTGGGTGACTAGGAACATGAAATTGTTCAGCCATGACTTCCTGTTTTACATGAGTGTAAATATGAGGAAACACACAAGCCAAATTCCCTTAATCATCCATCATAATGGGTTAGACCAAAAAATAAAGTTATGATGTGCGGCAAAAGTTGTTGAGCTTCACAAACTGGGAAGTGGCTATAAGAAATGATCTAAAGCACGGAAAATACCCATTTCCACCATCATGGCAATAATTAAGAAGTTCCAGTCAACTGGAGATGTTATGAATCGGCCTGCAAGAGGACGTGTGTCTATATTGTCTCCAGTTATGGTGAGGAGGGTGGTTCAAGGGGCCAAAAACTCTCAAAGGATGACGCGGGAGAATTGCAGAAATGAGTTGAGTCTTGAGATCAGAAAGTCCCAAAACTACAGGCAGACGTCACCTACATCACCACAAGATGTTTGGGAGACTCCGCTCTCATTAAACAACTCAAGCATCTTCAGTTTGCCAGACACAACAGGAACTTCAAATGGGACAGGGTTCTAGGGTCAGACAAAGCAATAATAGAGTTTTTTGCCAGTAAACACCAGAGATGGGATTGGCACACACAGAGAGGGAGCCATATGGAAAAGTTCCCCATACCCATGGTTAAGTATGGGGGTGGATCTTTAATGTTGTGGGGCTGTTTTTCTGCCAGAGGTCTTGGACATCTTGTTCGGATACATGGCATCATGGACTCTATCATATACCAACAGATACAAAAATCAAAACCTGACTGCCAGAAAGTTTGAAATGTGCCGTGGTTGGATCTTCCAGCAGGACAGTGATCCAAATCAAACATAAAAAGGTTTACTGACCACAAAATCAAGGTTCTTCCCTAATCTGAACCCCAAAGAAAACCTGTGGGGGTCACTGAAGAGGAGTGTCCACCAGCGTGGACCACAGAATTAAAAGATCTGGAGAGATACTGTATGCAGGATTGATCTCAGATCTTGTCATGTGTTCTCCAACCTCATGATGCATTATAGGAGAAGACTCAGAGCTGTTCTCTTGGCAGAGGGAGGTTGCACAAAGTATTGAATAAGAGGGGGCCAATATTGGTGGAGGGCACTGTACCTTTGACTGATTATATAGCTATAAATATATAATGCAAAAAATAAAGATATTTTCAAGATTTTACTCTATTTAGCTGACAAGCATCTGTAAAGCTTATAACAGCAGAATGAGACAATGGTGACGTAACAGCAGTTGAAGCTGGATCTGAAATATGGATTGTTTTCCAATTAATCGTGATCTTCATTCAATCAGTCCTGATATCGATTCTTAAAATCCCCAAATTAAAACTATTAAAGTTCCCTTCAGTTTTGGTTGTGTTGATGATTATATTTGTTAAATACATATAAATTGATCTGCATTGTTTGGGACCTGTTGTTAATTATTTTTATTAATATATTCGTAATGTGCCAAGTTAGACGGTTCCTTGTATAATTTACAGCATTAGCTGAGGGAGAATTTCTTCAAATCTGGAAATCTGAATCAATACCCAGCATGGATCTGATGGTGGACCTCACACAATCTGTTCATTTTTGGTTTTTATTAAAATGTTTAATGGACATTCATTCTGTTGTGTTTTCTGTTTAGTTTGGATCGTCACGTTCAGTCTCATCATGGACATCAGAAGCCCTTCCGATGCAAGTTCTGTCCCTTTAAATCATCATACCTGAACCGACTCAAGAGCCACCTGCACAAAACACATGCAGGTAAACACACACACCTGTGTTATTTTCAATAGAAGTCCACCGCTCTACACATTTACTTATATCATTATTATTATAATGTTATTGTTGCTAAAAACTCATGTGGCTTGAAACAAAAGAGGTGAATAAATGAGTAGGCTAGAAACATTTACATTTAGTCTTTTGGCAGACACTATTAACCCTTGAAAGCGACTTAGAAATTAGGAACTTAAGCGATTTGTCCTACAAAAGTCAACAATATCTGCAGGATCACACTCCCAAGTTCCAAGAGTAGTATAGAAGCTAGTGCAGAAGAAAGCGACAGGAAAGGGTTTTTTATTATTATTATTGAATATGAAATAGTAAGTGCAGTTAGTATGGGCTCGTTAGGTGCTCTGGGAAGAGATGTGTTCTTGAATGTTGAGATGGTTTCAGCAGATCAAGTGGAGGTTGGAAGATTATTCCACCACAGAGAAACAGAGAAAGTGAATGAAGTGCCTTTGTTCCTCCTTGCAATGAGACCACCAGGCAGCACTTGAAGACATAGACCTGGAGGACTGAGTTGAAGTAAGAGGGTGCTGTTCCATGGGTTGTCTTAATGCGGCAGCTACAGGTAGCCAATGAAATTAAATCAAAAGAGGTGTTACGTGAGCCCTCTTTGGTTGATTGAAGACCAGACGCGCTGCTGTGGCTGGCCAACAGAGCATTGCAGTAGTCCAGTCTTGTGATGACCAGACCTTGGACCAGGAGCTGCACAGCATAATTCGACAGGAAAGGTCTGATTTTCCTGATGTTGTAAAGCACATACCTGCAAGACCGGGCGGTTGATGAGATGTGGGCAGTGAAGTGAAGCTGGTCATCCACCACCACTCCCAGGTTCCGAGCTGTCCTAGTTGTCGTTAGTGTAGTTGAACCAAGATAAATGGTAAATGGTCTGCACTTATGTAGCAGAGCTGCTATGTAAGGTGCTAGCCTGCCATAGGGAGCAACTTGGGGTTCAGTGTCTTGCCCAAGGACACTTCGGCATGTGGAGTCATGTGGGCCGGGATTCAAACCACCAATCTTGCGATTAGTGACCGACCTGCTCTACCACCTGATCCGCAGCCGCCCAAATATGTTTACTGACCTAGGAATAGTGAGCTTGTGAGATCGGATTTGGCAAAGTTGAGCTGAAATTGACATTCCTTCATCCAGGCCATAGTAGTGGATGGCGCCTATTCGGTGTCAGAAAGACTTGCACGTATGATATGATTAAGTTTGAGATGGATGGGATAATAACGGGCTATCCGTCCACTGTTGTGATGCTCGGCAACGGACGCTTCCAATGTACACACCACCATTGATTATAATAGGAGCGATTTGCATTTGACATAACATGACGTGTAGCTAGTATCCGGTGTAGACAGGGTGTTCGATACTTCACATTGTTAAACACAAACACCATGCGCGAAACACACAGATATTCTATTAAACCCGACTCAAGTGTCGCCCTCCGATCTGTGCGCTGCATTACCCATCAGCCCTCTCTCCTGTGCTCTTTGAAGACAAACAGGATGGAATTAGTAACTGATCGTGTCCGTGTGATAGATGTAAAGAGCTACATCAGACTGTAAGATCAAGCTGCAGGCAGACGCTGTTATTCTGAGAGGGATAGTTAAATTAAGGTGTTTATTTGATGCCGAATTCTCTGTTTAATAAACGTTTTTGGTCACAGATGTTTTAAAAATATATTTTAGCCTCTGCCGTTTTTGTGATTTGCGCCTGGTTAACGCTTCGTGTCTTGTGTTGTGTTTTGCAGGTGAACACACTTATAAGTGTATCTCGTGTGCATTCACTGCCGCCACCATCACTCAGCTGAAGGAGCACTCGCTGCGAGAACACGGCGAGACGCTCACGCTGCCCAGACTCGGAGCTGGAGCCGTGCAGCACTCAGCACGCCCAAACGACGAACACAACTTCGAAGAAACGCCCTCCGACCCACAATGCAACGGTAAGACCACACACTGGGGTTAAAGGTCTGAAGGTCCATCAATGTCTGATCGCTTCATTCTTATTTCAACATCACAAGTCAAGTGTTTGATACCATTGTAAAGAAAAATTTTCTTTTTAATGACATAGATTAAGATATATTTTGAGACTCTCAGTCTAGGAAACTGCTGAAAAATCTAAAGAAATTGACTTTTCTTCATTTTCATATTTGACATTATATATCTCTGTGTGTAAATAAAGCGGCTCAGAAAAACTGCTTTTATTTTGTTCTCAATCATGTCAACTGTATCTGAGAAACATTTCGTGTTGATACACCAAAGCGATCAAAAGTTCCAACTTTACTAATATAATTGATCATAGTGTCCAAAAACATCTCCAAACAAATAAAAGATAATAATTGTACATAAGAACTAATTACGCATGCAAACACAACAATGACTAAAGGTTTGCATAGCATGCACACATGATTTTAGTCATGAGATTTCACAGAATGAGTTTCATTCTGTGTCATTTGAGTCATCATTGAGTCTGTGTCGTGTATTTGGCGCCATCTCCTGGTGGTCATATGTAACATTGTGCTTCATGTGGATTATCTAATGATCTATACATCTGATTATCTTGTGTGTGGACTCGATTGAAAGATCATCACCTCCTCTTGATATGTGATATTGTGTTATATTGTTATGTTCCATTTATAGTGAAGTTATAAGTGATAACGCGGCATATAAGCAACACTAACATAATTGTCAAAGACATATATTTAGCTGTTACTCGCTATATTTTAGTCTGTGAGTAAAACAAATAGTCTGGTTGTATTTTACTCTTTGAGAGCTTTCTAACAACATATGACATATGACTATATGATGAGTTTGACGTTTTTACTGATTACAAGAATATACTGCCTGGCCAAACAAAGTTGCATACGCTAATATTTCATTGGACCACCTTTAGTTTGATTACGGCACGCATTCATCATGGCATTGTTTCGACAACCTTATGCAACTTCACAACATTTATTTCCATACAGAGTTGCATTAATGTTTGGCTGAGATCTTGTATTGATGATGGGATAGTTGAACCACTCCTTAAAGCCTTCTTCAGCACATCCCAAAGACTTTCAATGGGGATATATTCCGGTATTTCATGTGTGAAAATGTTTCCTCATGCTCCATGTGCCCGATGAATCTTGGCATTGTTGTCCTGGAATATGCCTCTGCCATCAGGGAAGAAAAAATCAATTGATGGGATAACCTGGTCATTCAGTACATTCAGGTAGTCAGCTGACTTCATTTTATTGCTGCATAACGCTGCCGATTGAAGCAACCCCAGATCATAACACCGCCTCCAGAGGCTTGTACAGTGGGCACTATGCATGACGGGTGCATCAGGTGCTTCCCTTCTTACCCTGACACGCCCATCGCTTTGGAATAGTGTAAATCTGGACTCATCAGACCACATGACCTTTTGCATCACTACCCAGTCCAATCTTTATGCTCCCTAGCAAATTGAAGTCGTTATTTCCGTCTCACTAACAAGTGGCTTCCTTGTGGCCACACAGCTGTTTAGTCCCAATCCTGTAAGTTCTTGTCGCATTGTGCATGTGGAAATGCTCTTACTTTCTCTATTAAACACAGCCGTCAGTTCTGCTGTGGGTATTTTACGATGTGACTTCACCAAACGTTTTAGTGATCTCCGATCATGATCATTCAAGATTTTCTTCCGTGAAGCTGATGGTTCACCACTATCCTTCCAGGTTTTAATAATGCATTGTAAAGTAGAGCTTCTAAGCTTTCAAACGATACCTGTTTTGTGTTGGTCAAGACTGCAGTAATTCATATTTAGACAATATCGTTTTTTCTAGCCGGCCCGTCCTAGCTTAAAGGAAGGGCGAAGCAACAAATGTGAGTAGCATGATGATTTGAATGTGCTTTAATTTGGTCGATACTGTGTTGTCTCAGAGTCTGCGGGGTATCTGGAGCCAACAGACGTTGAGCAGCAGATGAGTCACTATCAGCAGGCATCAGCAAGTGCCAGTCCATCGTCTGCTTCTCCACTAGCGCTAGCTGCAGAGGCTGCGGTTCCTCAGGCTCGGCCCGATGTCATCCTCACCTGTGAGTTCTGTGAGTTCAGCTCTGGATACATGCAGAGTCTGCGAAGACATTACCGCGACCGACATGGAGGAAAGAAGCTCTTCAAATGCAAAGATTGCTCATTCTTCACCTGCTACAAGTAAGAATGGAGCGAAACCGCCATCCTGACATGAGCAGTCAGAGTTAACAAAAATAAATGTATAGACTCAAATAGAAAATAAATTTTCTGTGCCAGGTTTTAATGGCTGTTCTTCTTGCTGATTTGGATGTGAAATATTCAGCAGGTTGTTTTCATTATTTAATGTTTCATTCCTCAGGTCTACGTTCACGCTGCATGTTGAGAGCGGTCACACCAGCACCCCTGAGGAGACTCCCAAAGATCTGCGCTGTCCGTTCTGTCTGTATCACACCAAACACAAGAGTAGCATGATCGACCACATCATCCTGCACAGAGGTGAATAATCGCATCAACCCCAAAACATGGTAGCGATCTGGACTCGGGATAGGTGTCAAATACACATTCGTATCGTTTGTCACTGTCAGCGGCCGCGCATTGTGAAACAACATCAACAGTTGACTGTCATGAATGAAGCCGCTTATACCGCGGCTAGCACATGTAGAGCGCTATGGTCGGAATCACCGAATCCGGACACAAAAATGGCATTAGCTATAAAACGCGGAAAGTCACGGAACTCGACATATTTGGGATGAGATTTACATTTTCAGACGCAGTTAATCAAATTAAAACTGTGATATATCCTAGTGTGATTATTAAATCGCTAAAGGCTCTGATTTAATTGAAAAACTATAAAAAGTCTGCATGTGCTGCGCTCTTCAAAGCTCTCTGAAGTGTTTATTTAATCAATAATCACACTGGTCATGTAGCAAACTGTTCATCTTGAGGCGGGAAACTACCATCAAAAGCACACAAACACCAAAATAAAAGCGCAATTTAAAAACATGCGAAATGGGAAAAAGTTATATTAGTGCTGTTTAGTAATGTAATGTTTACTGTAATTAATTCAAGTTTTAATAAATTTGTCATAAATTTTACATTTTAATATTAAAATGTAATCAAACATGTGCCATGAAAATAGTGGAACCCTGTTTTAACTTCCTTAATCGAACGGTTACAGAGTTCAAAAAATTGTTTTTAGTTGTAGCACCCCCCTCTTGGTGGAATTGTATAAAAATTGGTGCGTTTCCTTGGAATGTCCTTATAACTATGTGTACCAAGTTTCATTATGTTTGGTCTTTGTGTTGACAAGATATTGGACAAGAAGTCTTTGTAAAACACTCCAAATTTTCATTGATGTATATCTGTGAAATGGTTTGATGAATCTGAATCTTTTCGATGGACGATGAATTCCTGTCTCACTCTCTATGTGTCTGTGTTGCAGAGGAGCGTGTGGTGCCTCTAGAAGTGTCTCGCTCAAAGCTCTCGCGTCATCTGGAGGGCGTGGTGTTCCGCTGTCATAAATGCACCTTCACGTGTTCCAGCGAGCAGAACCTTCAACAGCACGTCCACAAACACGAAGAACTGAAGCCGTATCAGTGTCAACTCTGTTACTATGACAGCAAACTCCTGGATGAACTCGAGATACACCTGCAACAGGAGCACAAGGTCAGAATTACAGCTCCAACTTCAAATTAAAAGAATTTTAAAGTTTAGTTTGAAATAACAAAATAATTTAAATAAGCGCAATATTGCGTCCATACATTAGATCCTATAAACATATAATTTCCAACTGGAATCGTCTATTTAGGAAGCCTCAATGAAAGGATTGAGCAGCATGTAGTCTCAGGTTAGAAGTGAACATGATTTAAAGATATCAGAGATCACTGATATTGCCATGAACCAATGAAGTCACTGAACACACCTCACCTGACCTCACTTAAACCAATCATGCTGCAGGTGCTGCGAAACTTTGAGCTGGTGGGGCGGATGAACCTGGATCAGCTGGAGCTAATGAAGGAGAGGATGAACGAGGAAGCCGACACTGTCGAGGAGGAAGAGGAAGAGGGGCTGATGGAAGAGGAAGAGGAAGAAAAGCTAGATGAGAGCAGACAGGAAGAGACGAGCGATAGACATGAGGAGAAGAGCGACAGACATGAGGAGACGAGCGACGGACATGAGGAGACGAGCGACAGACATGAGGAGATGGGTAACAAGCACAAACTTCTCTTTACTGTGGATCTTGAGAAACATGATGTGCATCATTTTGAAAGTTTGGTTGTTGAATAGTCAACATCCTTTATGTCTGTAGTTGCTCCTTTAGGCCACGTCTTTGTCTTGATAGAGTGCTTGTGTTCTGTCAGGCATCAGTGTTGTTGGATTGTCATATTTGATATCTGTGTGTCACGGTGACGCAGGTGCTCCGGTTCTGGAGTCTCCGGTCAGCAGCGGCGTAAAACGCTATCCATGCGAGTTCTGTGGCCGAACGTTCACACTCAGCACAGAATGGGAGAGACATGTTCTTCGGCACGGCATGTGAGTCTCTCCTCATCAAAGCATCATAAAACTAACTTAAATAAACCCAGAGGAACATTATTATGTTATGTTGTTGCTCAGAGATTGCTCTTTTAAAGCTCAGGGAGACTTAATGGAGTTCTCAGTGATGATTCATTAAAGCCTCAACTTTCTCAGCCAGTCTTTGATGTGATAATGTGACACATTCTGATGTTATCTGATGTTGAATGTACAGCAAGTAAAGCAGGATTCGATTTCTCTGATGTCACTGTGGTTGGAGCTAGCCAATGTGACACCAAAAAATTGAAACCAAGCGACTTTGTTGAACACTACGTGTCGTTAAGGCTAGTTTAGACAAACTGTCCTCTTCACTGCCAAATTCAGTCAAATTCCAACTTCCTCAATCAAACGGTTTTAATTCTAGCGCCCCCTATTGGCGGAATTTGATCAAATTTGGTGTGCATCTTTGGTATGTCCCTATGTCTATGTGTACCAAGTTAAATTAAGTTTGGACTTTGGGGGGCTGGGAAAGATGGCATCGGAGTATTCGGATGCAACTCAAGTGAGCTCTGATAATATTCATTTATTTATCCATTTCTTTGCACGCTGGTTTATCAACAGCGCTGATTTCTTGAACAATAACAAAAACGTCTAGTAGTAAGCACAGGAAAACAAATAATTCGACGAAAACTGGAACTTTTCATTGGACTGTGCCAGTTAGCATGAAGGCCAGTTCCAATACTCTCACAGAATCCGAAACAAGCGTTTTACTAGCAATGGAAATGATGTCTGAAAATATCACAAGAACTATAGAAAGTAAAATAAGTACAGTCATGGAAGCAATACTGCAGCTCTGATAAAGAAACGCAAGGCGTTTGAGGAGGTGAAAGCACGACTAAGAGACCAGGACACTGACTATGCTCTTCTGTACCCCGCAACACAGTTTGTTTTGTACACATCTGGACAAATTAGATTGATCTGTTCACCTCGGCCATGTTATTGCTGAGTGTGTGAATTGTTATTGGTTCTACTGGGTTATCACAGAGACCGAAAAAACAAGAAAAACAACCAGTATTAGAGAAAGACCTTGGGATGAAAGAGGAAGTATATTTTAAATCTCTTCGCTCCCATGTTATACTTGTCTTAGATCCCCCTGGATTCTCTCTTGACTCAAGATACTGAGAAAAAAATTTGATTTGTAAAGCAGAAGTATTATGAGCATGGAGACAATCCAGGAAAGTACTTGGCTTATCTTACTGAAAAGAGATCGGTATCTCAATACATCACATCTAACTGACAATGAGGGTAATCAGTTATATAATAATGGAGGGATTAATGAGTCTTTTAAAAACTCAGAACAAGCTCATGGCGCATCACAGATAATAGATCTGCCAACAATCACAGATGAGAAAAGATCTTTTCCCAATGCTCCTATTACATGAGAGGAGGTGTTGAATGCCGTAAAGATGTTACAGGATCACCCCTGGGCCTGATGGACTTGGTAGCGAGTTCTAAAAGGAGTTTCATGACGTGTTATGGGGGTTTCCACCGCACGGTACAACTCGACTCGGCTCACTTTTTGGGGGTTTTCCACTGTGGATAGTTCCTGGTACTTGGTACTTTTTTTAGTACCACCTCGGTCGAGGTTCCAAGCGAGCCGAGCCGATACGAAATGTGACATCAAAACCCTGCAGATCACTGATTGGTCAGAGAGAATCGTCACTAGCAGCGTCACTGGATTTCCGACACGGGACATCAACCCGCTAGTTTTAAAGTTAGCAACAGCGATAACAGTGTCGTTTGTTCACGCAACATTTGAATTGTAAAAAGAAGTGGCTTTGTGCAAAACCACACCGTGGTCAATAAACGAGGTGCAGAGGTGCAGACTCCTCTCGTTAGTAGCCGAGGAGAGGATCCAACGAGAGCTGGATGGGGCGACGCAACTATGACGATCAGCCTATAATCCCGCCCACGTTGAGGCGGCACTAAACTGCAGTGGAAAAGTGCCATTATTAGACCCGTTGCTTGGGATGTTTAAGGACTCACTCTCAGCTCCCAAGGACTTGGCAATAACCTAACCTCATTTCAACAGATGGTAGATAAATATGAACTCTTATAAACTGAATTGTTCAGATTTCTACAAATGAGGCATTATATACTAAAGAGTACAACTTTATAAGACAACTGGAGTGGTGGTGGTGTAGTGGCTAAAGCACATAACTGGTAATCAGAAGGTTGCTGGTTCGATCCCCACAGTCACCACCATTGTGTCCTTGAGTAAGACACTTAACTCCAGGTTGCTCCGGGGGGGATTGTCCCTGTAATAAGGGCTCTGTGGGCTAAAGCACTGAACTGGTAATCAGAAGGTTGCTGGTTAGATCCCACAGTCACCACCATTGTGTCCTTGAGTAAGACACTTAACTCCAGGTTGCTCCGGGGGGATTGTCCCTGTAATAAGTGCACTGTATAATACATTGGTACTCAGAAGGTTGCTGGTTTGATCCCCACAGTCACCACCATTGTGTCCTTGAGTAAGACACTTAACTCCAGGTTGCTCCGGGGGGATTGTCCCTGTAATAAGTGCTCTGTAATTCACTTTGCATAAAAGCGTCTGCCAAATGCATACATGTAAATAACTGTGAAAGATCGTCTATGGAGCGAATGCTTTTCCAAGTACATGAGAGTGTCAATTAGCCTAATTTATAATACTTTATGCTGTACGACTGGCGTGGACATAGGGTACCAGGAGGACATGGGAAAGGGAATTATCCATTACAATTGATGATAAGATTTGGGAATATGCTAAATCAATATTAGTCTGTAATATTAATTTTTCTCCTTTATGTCTTACATGTAAGACTGCAACTGGTACTCTGACTCATTGTTTATGGTCATTTTTGTTGGTTCATTTGTAATCAAAAAAGTTTGGACTTCACAAGATATGTGACATGTAATCATTCGTTCATTGGCTTTTATCTGTGAAACAATTTGATGAATCAGAATTCGATTTGAAGGACGATTGAATGGAGTTATATTCTTCGACATGGCATGTGAACCTCTCCTCGTTAGCGTCAAAAAGCTTAAACCCAGAGGAACATGGTATTGCTCAGAGGTTGCTCTTTTATAACTCCGGGAGACTTAAATGAGTTCTTATTGAAATTTCATTGATCAACTTTTTCTCAGCCAGTCTTTGATGTGATGTGACACATTCTGAAGTTATTTGATGTTGACTGTACAGCTAAGTAGAGCAGGATTTTAGATTTCTGTGATTCCGCTGTGGTTGGAGCTAGCCAATGTGACACCAAAAAAATGGAAACCAAGTAACCTTGTTGTACACTACTTGTCGTTGTTGAGGCTGATTTCCAAAAAATTCCACAAATTCCAACTTTCTCAATCAATCGGTTACAGAAGACAAATGGTGTTTTCTAGCGCCCCTATTGGTGAAATTTGATCAAATTTGGAGCGCTTCCTTGCAATGTCCTTATATCTTTGTGTACCAAGTTTAATTAAGTTTGGACTTTATTACCTTAATGACTTTATGGACATTATTCATTCATTGGGTTTTATCAGTGAGACAATTTGACGAATCAGAATGGGAAGACATGTCCTTCAACATGGCACGTGAGTCTCTGCTTAAACACAGAGGAACATGTTATTGCTCAGAGGTTGCTCTTTTATAGCTCAGCAGGTCTCATTTACATTGAAGAATCAACTCTCAGATGTTTCTCCTACAGTTTGCTCTTGGGAGAATTTGATGAGAAATGTTTGAGTTCAAATTGAGATCTCAGTCTTTGGTATCTTCGTAGCAAATCTGAGCACATTTTGAGACGTTTTAGAGGAGACGCATTTATTTATTTATTTTTCAGGAGATCTAAAAAGCAAGAGACTTCAGTAAGAATCTCCATTTGTTGTCCATTTAATCCCATTGCTGTCTTGGAGAGATCTCATTTGTGATATTTCTTTCCTATGTTTTAGGACTGTTAACAGCAGCAAGAAAGACGGCAGTCCTGTGACCTCATCAACTCTGCCTCTGATTGGTCCCGTGGCTGTGATTGACAGAGGCCTGGACCTATCCAGTAACACTGTGGATGCTGCGAGGGCGGATCAATCCGACCAATCCAAGAGTCCGATTGAGAACAAGGAAGACAAAGAGACGCTGGAGACCAAAAACGACCCTTAGGAGCAAAACTAAATCTGTAGAGTAAAGAGTAAATCGGCTTTAGATCACGTGACATGGTTACGAATGTCGTACGTTTAGTTTTTTATGTTGTATCATTTGTTTTGTTGAAGAACGATATTGGCTGCTGCATTGATATTTGGTTCAAAAACTAAATTTGTCGAAAGTAATCGTCACGCTCTGGAATATTGTTCGATTTCCCGTGTTTGAACATTGACGTTTTGGGTTGTTTTACATCATGTTTGTTCAGTTGCTGAATCTTACACTGAATTTAAAGTGTGTCTTTGGTCCCTCAGGACAGTTGTTGATATATTGGTAACCAATAGTGAAAGAAATTGTGAGGTGATAAAATTCCCATTGAATCAGTGTTCCCTCCGGCCGCGACTTTATCGGAATGCCAGAGATTTCATACAATCGTCTCGGCTTCATTTCCAATCTTTCATGGACTTCCCATGCACTTTTTGTCACATGCATTTATACAAAGTAACTAAATGATAATCAAATGTAACTAGAAATGTAACGAACGGTAAAAGTAATGTACAATAAAAAGTATAGTTTAAATAAAGCAGTGTCTTCCACCGCAGTGAACTCGCACGCACTGATAGTCTGTAAGACAGCGTGTTCGCAGTTCACATACATTAGAAGAGCTTTAAGAGTTACAACATGTGCACGTGGACTTGAAAGGTCCGGAATGTTCCCTGGCGTGCTGGAGGGATCTTTGATTCGGTCTGAACGTCACCTGGCGGTTTCTGTTTTTTACATTTTAGCCTTGTGTTAATCTTCCTGTAGCTGAATTCCTTGAGGAATAGTTGTCATCTTATTTATCTAGATATCAGAAGTTTGATTTTAATAGACATGTTTTAAAATATCAACACAAGCCCCAAAAATTGCAGCAAATTGCTACTTTTGAAGACTTGGTCGATTTTCGGCCACTTACTTCGGCTCGTCCTGCACTTCCACTTCCTCAACGCTACTCTTAATAACGGCCTCAGTTGCAGACACAACGATTCTAAACATGAGCAGAGCTCCAGAGCCGGTGCTGACCACACACACGGCGGCAACATATAAATCACGTGTCCGCGTGAGAGCTCGTGATACACACGCTTCTGTTGTTGATTGGCTGATATTTAACAGTACAAGTATAGAAAGGAAAACTCTGGTCCATAACAACTTGAGCTCTGTGCACGGCAATGGTGGCCAAACTCGTCTCTCAGATGGTAAACACAAGCTAATATCATGTTTACTCTCATGCACTTACAATGGGAGTCTATGGGCAACACTGTTAAACCTTCGACATCTTAACATGAGACAAGAGTCAAATTTCAAAGGAAGTTAAAGACACTTAACAGCTCAAATAACACTAATGTTTGTACATAATTAATATACATACTGTAAATACCAATTTACTAAAACACGAGCGGCACATTTCCCCCATTGACTTCCATTATAAGCGCATGACTGTAAACATGATGTTGTATTTACTGCGGGACAGATGGAATCATATTAGTGTGGACGGGGGCTTAATGGAATATTCCGGGTTCGATACACATGGTTATATTGACCCGTAACAGTGATATTGATAAAGTTCATTATCAGTTTATCAATGTAAAATCATGCTAACATCATGTTTAATCTATGATGGTATGTGGATTAGCCCCATTCACTTCCATTGTTCCTTATTGTAACCACTTTTTTTAATAAATGAGCGACGAGTCAAAATCATTTTGTGCCGTCATTAATGCTATTATGCAAATTCTGTTGATTGAGTTTAAAGGAATAGTCGACCCAAAAATGAGCCGAACCAAAATGATGATTGTTTGTCCAAACAATGGAGGTCAACAGGTGTCATGAGCAGGACTGGAAAGAGAAATCGGGCTGGGATTTTACACAGCAACTGGCCCAAAAGTTGAGCGGGGGGTGTTCACTGTCCTTTTCAAAATATCGCGGCGCCATTTTGTGGTCTGTTCTGCATAACGTGGCGGCTCGTTTGAGCTTATTGCAGCACGTTTCACAGCCGACCCGCTGCTCCCGATGGCCAGTCCGTCCCTGATCGGCCCCAAAGTGATTCAGCCCACTGGGAAAATGCCCCGTATGCCAGTTTACCAGTCCAGCCCTGGTCATCAATCTGCCACTGTTTAATGGTCCAAAAGTCACATTTAGAGTCCGGTCGATCAATGAATGTCTTCTGTAGCAAACCCAGAACTTTGTGTAAGAAACAAATAGATAAATTCAACTTTATGAACTCTTAAAGGGGTCATATAATGCCATTTTTGTACAAGTTAATATGAATCTTTAGGGTCTAAATGAAAACTTTGTAATATACTTTTATTTAAAATTCTCATTAGTATTTTAAGAAAACACAAATTTTAACTGCTCAAAAACAGCTCCGTTTTCAGCACGCCGTTTCAGTGCATATGACTTTAAATGATAATGAGCTTTGGTCACCCCGCCCCTCCCTCCGTTCTGGGGGAATTCTAGTCTTGAGTCATATGCATTTGCAAGATGTAAACAGTATTTTGCCAGTATTGTGTTACCATTCATCTTCATGCAGTTCTAACTGTTTTTTTGACATTACTTCTTAATCAGTAACATACAAGTAAACCAGGTGTAACTTAGTGTTACAGGTCTGGTGAAAAATGATTTGCGCAAACATGAACGCATTGACGTTGCTCGTGGGGAATATTCCCATCGTAAACAAAACTCAGCCACTGCGTCTTCAGCGGTTCAGATTTAGGAACATCAAAATGACTGCTGTGTTCGTTATTACACCGAAGAACAGGACACCACAATCGCTTAGGCGCCATTCTGCTCCAGTGTATCAACAATGATGACGGACTATGATTGACAGCTCGCTCACGAGCGAGGGCGGGTCTGTGTTGAAACACTGCTGTCAATCAACAATCCTGGGAGGGGCGTCCGACCGTGTGACGTCACACGGTCGAACGGCTCGATTTGAGGCAGGGGAAAATATATAAGGAGATTAAAACAAAAACACTGGATGGATTTTTATCATAATAGGATGGTTGTGTACAGGCACAGCCAACACACATTTCAGTACAATCAACTTGAAAAAGTGCATGTACCATTATATGACCCCTTTAAAAAATGCTTCTAGCTAGCAGTCGACGCATCATGGCGCTGTCGTGTGACGTTAGCGTGATGGCGTGTTCGTGCGAGATGTCAGAAGCGTGCGCTTATTTAACGTGAGAGTTAAATCATTTTTAAACAGCAATACAACGCTAGATACCGGCTGTGTGGGCGGCTGTGTCTCAGGTGGTAGAGCGGGTCGGCTGCTAATCTCAGGGTTGGTGGTTTGATTCCCGGCCCACATGACTCCACATGCCGAAGTGTCCTTGGGCAAGACACTGAACCCCAAGTTACTCCCAATGGCAGACTAGCACCTTACATAGCAGCTCTGACATCACTGGTGTGTGTGTGTGAGTGAGTGAGTGAGTGTGTGTGTGTGTGTGTGTGAGAGTGAGTGTGTGTGTGTGTGAGTGTGTGTGTGAGTGAGTGAGTGTGTGTGTGAGTGAGTGAGTGTGTGTGTGTGTGTGTGTGTGAGTGAGTGTGTGTGTGTGTGTGTGTGAGTGTGTGTGTGTGTGTGTGAGCGTGTATTTATCACTTTGTGGGGACCAAATGTCCCCATAAGGATAGTAAAACCCGAAATTTTTGACCTTGTGGGGACATTTTGTCGGTCCCCATGAGGAAAACAGCTTATAAATCATACTAAATTATGTTTTTTGAAAATGTAAAAATGCAGAAAGTTTTCTGTGAGGGTTAGGTTTAGGGGTAGGGTTAGGTTTAGGGGATAGAATATAAAGTTTGTACAGTATAAAAACCATTATGTCTATGGAAAGTCCCCATAAAACATGGAAACACAACATGTGTGTGTGTGTGTGTGTATGTGTGAGTGAGAGTGTGTGTGTGTGTGTGTGTGTATGTGTGTGAGTGAGTGTGTGAGTGTGTGGACCATCAAACGGCCGGCAGCCTGATGACACCTGTTCACTTCCATTGTTTGGACAAACAGAGCTGAAATGTGCTTATAAAAATCTTCTCTTTGGTTCTGCTGAAGAAGGAAAGTCATTGAACTGGAATGTTCCGTTAAACGAGCAGTTCTGACCGCAGGAACAATGAGACTTTGAGGCTTCTGTAGTTTCTGTATCTGGACACTCGTTTGACCGTCTGTGTTTCTGAAGCCTGCAGTAATCGATGGCAGTCGTGCTGTTCGGATGATTGTATGTGATGGAAGCTGCTGCTTGAAACCCCAAAGCCTTATCACACGAGAACACTTGAGTGAAACGCTTCCAGCAGAACTGATCGTAAATAAACACATTTACAGTTGATTTGAGTAATGAACCAAAAGTGTCGTTTCCCAAAGTTCCAGCCGGTTGCCGAGATGATGATTGTCTTTCCCGAGCAGTGATCGGACATTGCTGAAGGGGAACCCAGCTGCCTTCTGGGTAATGTGCATGCCGTTTCACAGCCATGTATAAAAGTCCAAATGTGTCATCGGTGCGTGTTTGAAAGTGTGCTGTCTCACAGAGGGGTCTGTCCATTCTACGTGTTGTTCTGATATTAACTTAAACCAATAAAGAAGAATAGAAAGAAAAATACTAAATCAATAGAGTTCTGTTTCTTTTGTAGCTCTCCGCTGTTCAAAGCTGTTGTAAATTGTCTGATTAAGAAAAATAATGGAAAAAAAATACCTTTTTTTGTACCTTTAAACGCCTCCATTTCCTTCATAAGGAGCAGCTCAGAAAGAAGAAGCATCAGAAATAAGCTGCTAAGAGTAACACACTGGATCTGTGAACATACGCTTTAGTTTCTCACTCGTTCCCCTTTAATTCTCTCGTCCTGTTGAAGCTGCATCATAGTTGACGTTTAGCTCCGCCTCCATTCTGCCTTTCTGCTGTGGAACTCCTGCTGTTGGGTTGTGATGTCACTAGACTGGTTGTTTACACTTTTATTCCTTTGATTTCTCTATATTCTGTAAATATTGTAATTCATTGTCTTTTTTTAACTTGGTAATAAAGTTATCAGATAACGTAAACACAGACTTCTCCATCGTTTTCACTCCGTTACGACTCATTAATCATTCATTTATTCAAAACTAAATACTTTTAATGCAAACACTTATGATGTATTCAATACTTTCTGTCTCCTGATATCATAAGAAATAAGAAAATAATTCTCAATAAAATGTGAAAAAAAAAACATAATAATAAAATAATTATGGAAAAACGTAACCTCCCGAGACCCGAGCGTGATGGTTGTGTACATTTTCCAATTCCCCTTTTTGATTTGTAAAAATAGCAAAAAATATATATAATCTAGAGCAAATAGTTTTCCTAAAAATGTGTGTCCTCATATGTGTTGCTCCCTATTTAGTGCATGACTTAACCTCCAGTGTGCTGTCTGTCTGCACTGGTCTCAGAACAGTTATAGAGAGCTATAGGATGCTCCCTTGCTCCCTATTTAGTGCATGACTTAACCTCCAGTGTGCTGTCTGTCTGCACTGGTCTCAGAACAGTTATAGGAGAGCTATAGGATGCTCCCTTGCTCCCTATTTAGTGCATGACTTAACCTCCAGTGTGCTGTCTGTCTGCACTGGTCTCAGAACAGTTATTGAGAGCTATAGGATGCTCCCTTGCTCCCTATTTAGTGCATGACTTAACCTCCAGTGTGCTGTCTGTCTGCACTGGTCTCAGAACAGTTATAGAGAGCTATAGGATGCTCCCTTGCTCCCTATTTAGTGCATGACTTAACCTCCAGTGTGCTGTCTGTCTGCACTGGTCTCAGAACAGTTATAGAGAGCTATAGGATGCTCCCTTGCTCCCTATTTAGTGCATGACTTAACCTCCAGTGTGCTGTCTGTCTGCACTGGTCTCAGAACAGTTATAGAGAGCTATAGGATGCTCCCTTGCTCCCTATTTAGTGCATGACTTAACCTCCAGTGTGCTGTCTGTCTGCACTGGTCTCAGAACAGTTATAGGAGAGATATAGGATGCTCCCTTGCTCCCTATTTAGTGCATGACTTAACCTCCAGTGTGCTGTCTGTCTGCACTGGTCTCAGAACAGTTATAGAGAGCTATAGGATGCTCCCTTGCTCCCTATTTAGTGCATGACTTAACCTCCAGTGTGCTGTCTGTCTGCACTGGTCTCAGAACAGTTATAGAGAGCTATAGGATGCTCCCTTGCTCCCTATTTAGTGCATGACTTAACCTCCAGTGTGCTGTCTGTCTGCACTGGTCTCAGAACAGTTATAGGAGAGCTATAGGATGCTCCCTTGCTCCCTATTTAGTGCACTACTTAACCTCCAGTGTGCTGTCTGTCTGCACTGGTCTCAGAACAGTTTGAAATGCATCTTATGTTCATCATAACTCCATATAAAGCCTCTGAAAGACACATGTATCAGTTTTTAAGAATGCATTTATTAATGTTAATGAATAGATCCGTATTGAATAGTGATAACAAAATAAAAATATAACACATTTTATATTAAAATGAATCTAAATGACTCGGCAGAAGTTTAACACTTAAATGACAGTCTTGAGTCTTGTGAAAATTCATTTTAATTATTCATGCATATAGCGAAGCCAAAATACAACGTCCACACATGTTGTTTAGTATGGATTTGTACCTTAATGTGCAATTAACGGTGTGTTTCTCACTGTAGATTCAAAAGAACCAGCTCACAAGACTCTTGCTTTTCTTTGGGGAATCGGATACTTAAATACTTTTGGTATTTATTTGTTATTTTTAATGGAAGCGGTTCCCATCTCTACCCTCGAGTTTATTTCATCCTCTGGGTCCAATCTCTCTTAGAAACTGTGAATAAATGGCCTCAAATCCACATGATGGAGTGTTAAATATTATTTTTCATGAAGTTCCACATATTCATCTCTGACAGATCTTGGCCTAGTGAAACCCTTGAGGAATTTCCCCCGTCTTCTAAACCCCGTCAGTGTTGATATGCGTCTCACGACAGTAAACGCATGAGCTCTCAGGTAATCGAGCTCCAGGGAGACGCACGGGTGAAGAATAAACGCTTGTGTTCAAGGACAAAGAGTGATGAGTTGAGACCCCAATAAAAGCCCAATGAATATCCAGAGAGGACGAGCGCTACACAGAGACCGTCTCAACACAAAGCACACGTGACACGCAAACGTCTTGATGCGTTCTGATGAATGTTTCTTCAGAGATTCTCTTCAAGGTCACGGAGGACAAAGATGGCCGCTGCTGTACACACATTCACATGATGAAGTTCATATTCACCGTTATCTTCTGCTGCCTTTGCCAAAGAGTGTTTCACTGGAGCACACAGTGCATGAAGCATTTATTTCAGGATTTATTTGATTATAAAGACTAATAACACCTCATGTGTTCTTCAGCCATTTTTAGCTGCACAAATACACCAAATTCAAATGGACTTCTGGTGTGAACGTGTCTTATATTTCATTATAGACATCTATCTCTGCGTTTCATCCCATCGAGCCACAGAATCTCACAAGAATCCAGAAGTGAATGAGCTCTTGATTTCACAGCTATAACATCATCTTTCAAAGATATCTGAGACACGAGGGACCAACAGAGAACTTCACAGAACGGAGACCCTCGAGACCCCTCAGAGAAGAAATCTGATGAGAGTGACCTAAACTCACTTGACACGTCATCTTTATGTACAAACATCTTAAATACACTTCTGAATCTCTGTTAGAGTATTTTACAGATGAAGTGTGTACTTTATTCACAGTTAAAATACAGTCAGTCATTAGAATGTTAATTTCCTGGAAAACCGTAAGCATGGTGTCACTTTGTTTGTTTGGAGCGCCCCGTCTAGCCCGGCACAACGACAATGACTCAACCAATGGTGTGAGTTGGGGGCGGGACTATCTGTTTATTCAATCAACAGCAAATATATTATTTATCCTTGTGTGTGACCCTGCGTACACATGTGTGGATGTTGTATTTTGGGTTTGCTATATGCAATGCATAATTTAAATGAATAAAAACAGACTGAACACTGTTCACAAGACTCACGACTGTCATTTAAGGGTTAAACTTCTGCCGCACGAGTCATGTGACATGACAACATGATGTTGATTTCCGTGAAGCGCTTTTAAAGGTGCAGCGCCAACAAAAGTGTCTCTGATAAGAAATCTGTTTAAGTGTTTTCATTGTAATCTGTTTGGTTGTAAAGAGGAGAGTCTCTAGTTTCATTTGATACGCCGCTTTAAAATATCTGTTCATTTTTCACACGTCAGCGCGCTGATAAACACGACGTCCACATACGTGTACACTGGGACATTATTCCTTCAAAAGTTTAAAAATACATGTTAGTTATTTTGAATAACTTTCAACTCATCTGTGAGTCATTTCACTTTATCAGTGTTGGAAAGAATAATTCTCTTACTGCTACTAAATGATATCATATATAGTACAAACGCTTCCATTAGTAGAACACAAAGACTTTATGGTTCTTGAAATAAATACATTTCCTTTTTTAATGCCATCACGTGTAAAGATGGAATAAATATCACTTACAACAATTATTTCAAACCATAATAATAATTTGCAATGAATGATTTTGATCAATTTAATGCAAACATATACTGTCACATATTCCTTACAAAAGCATCCTAAAGTGCTAATTTAGTTCTTAAGAAAATGTTATTTTTATGAGAATATGCAGAAATCACAACACTGTGGGTTTCCCTGTTTGCTGAGGGATTGAGAAGCTGCTTTACACTTGCAAGTCAAATTGTGGTTTTAAAAATAGTCAAATAGAAACTTTAGAGAGATGAAGTCTATTCATGCAATAATAAAAACCCAGTAAATCACCGTCTCTAGTTTGAGAAACTCCTCACATAAACCAGCAGCTTCTCAATACCAAAGACCTGCACTGCTGCAAGAGCATTCCTGGACAAACACAACTGTTATTGAAATAGAAATAACCATTTATAACATTTTAATCGTCTCTAAACTACATAATGTGCCTGAAACACATTCCTATTTCAGGTTTATTCTCATTCACAGATGTCCAAGTATTATGACCATACTGTATAAAACTAATAATGCAACATCAGACAGGAGGACATTTACCATTTAAGATATTACAGCAGTGAGATTAAGCAAACTGTTATCAACTCCTGCAACTGAATAAACGAAGGCAAAAATAATCATTTCACACATTAATGAGAGATATGATTGTTCTGTTTATTATTACTAATGTAATACAAATAATAAAGTCTTAATTAACATTATAGTTATTTAACATATTGAGATATTATTATTCAGTAAATTGTAGCATGTGTTTATATTATGTTTTGTGATTATTCACACGGGTAAACACAGTACCGTGAGTTTCCCGCTAGAACAGTTTAATTTGAACTAGAGGGGTGACGGTTATTTTATGCGGGAGTTTAATACTGAACTGATAGAGATCCCGTCTGTGAGCGATGATGCGAGGAAAAACATAATGTTCAGTAAAAAGTCAAAAGAAGATCTTAATATACTGTTATCGGTAGCTATATAATATATTATTAATAAAACACGGGAACTCTTGTGGGCATTTTTTGCCCCCTTGTTTTGAATTTCGGGGATATTTTTGTCAATTTCTGCGGTATTTTTGCCACGAATGTCCGTTTATTTCTGACAATACTGTCACTGTATCTTTCTAATGTATATACAAGTTTGTTTCATATAGTATCAAGTAAGATATCATCACATATATGTCCAATTATATTATGATTGACAGTTAAAAACAACTAAAGTGGTTAAACGTGTTCAGATGGTTGTAATTGATTCAACGGCTCGTTTCCAGGATAAAATTAATATGCAGAAAATCACATTATTACAGTTCTTGTGTAGTGACGGGACAGAAAGTGTTGAGAAGAGAGAAAAGAGGACACCGGCGGCCATTTCTGACAGCTGCTGTGAGCATGATGATGAACCCTGCGGGCTTCCGTCCTGCCGCACACAACGCGTTTTACTTTATAAACAGATTTACACTTATAACTCTCTTCCCAAACTTGTAATTGTGAAAAATAACTGTAGCAATGTTGAATATGTATCATATAAAAGTACTATTATTTATTTATACTTAAAGTACAACAATTTGAAAAATGTACTGAAGTAATGTAACGTTGTTAATAGTTACTTTATCACTACAATAAATGTAAAAAAATATATATATATAATTATAATATATTATGTTATAAATGTATACATATAAATAATAAATTCAATTTAGATATTAAAATATAAATTAATATAATTTATGTAAAACAATATTTATTATATTTGTTATATTAAATATTAATATTTTTGTCTGTATTTATATAATATATTATTTATAAATAAATAGGTTGGCTATTATTATTTATACATTTTATTATTTTATACATGTATTTGTATATACATATATTTAACAAGATAATAAAGTATATTTTTATTGTACATTTATTGTACTGTGAAGAATTCTTAAAATGAGATTTTTTTAAGTGTCTGTGCATCATATTTTATTTCAACAGTTGTTTCTTCTCATTTTTGTTACCAGTTGTGTACATTAAGTGTTTCATTTTATATTTCATCTTATTTCTGTAGTATCTGGTAAAACTTTATTTGACAGTGTCCTTGTTACACATACGACATGTTACGACTAAAGTAATAACAGTCAGTTATAACAAGCAACCCTAAACAAACCCTATAGTAAGTACATGTTGTTAATTAGTCATTATCAGTAATTACATGTATAATTACACTTTAACAAGGGCACTGAAAAATAAAGTGTATCCTAATATTATATAAAATAAAGTTTATATTGTATTTGTTGCATTATTTTCTTGTGTTAGTCGCATGATGGTGTCACTGTCTTGTGTATGAGCAAGGTCAAAGGTCAGCTGTTGCACAAAGCTGTTTCTCATCACAGTGAGCGAGTGAGACATCTGAAGGTGAAAGCCGCTGAAATCTCTTCATGAAGTTGCTGCTGAAGCATGAGTGTAATTCTGATGAGAGGAAAGTGACTTCAGGATGACACTCGGTTGAACAATACTGCAGAAAATGGAGGGAAAAGACTGACATGATCCAGTTAAATCCTGTCTGTTTGATATGAGCTCAAGTTAATGTTATATCTCTCACTATCAGCTGAAGCTGCTTTATAATCTACAGTATTGTCATTAAAGGGACAGTTCACCCATTCATCATTTCCTCACCCTCATGCTGTCCCAGATGTGTGTGACTTTCTTTTTTCAGCAGAACACAAATGAAGATGTTTAGAAGAATATTTCAGCTCTGTAGCTCCATACAATGCAAGTGAATGTTGATCAGAACTTTGAAGTTCCAAAAAGCACATAAAGGCAGCATAAAAGTCATCCATAAAACTCCAGTGGTGTAATCCATGTCTTCAGAAGTGATATGAGAGGTGTGGGTAAGAAACAGATCAATATGTATGTCCATTCAATGGAAGTGAATGCTGATCAGAACTTTGAAGCACCAAAAAAGCACATAAAGGCAGCATAAAAGTAATTCATAAGACTCCAGTGGTATAATCAGAAGTCATATGATGGGTGTAAGTAAGAACTTAATAATCCAATAAAATAATTACATTTGGGTCTGTTACTCAAACAAAGTTATCATATGACTTCAGAAGACTTGGAATATAGAGTACGGCTCATACAGACTAATTTAATGATACATTTATGGTGCTTTTTTGTCATTGTTGGAGCCCCTTGTCACAAGAGCAGCATGAAGATTCTTCTAAACATCTCTTTTGCGTTCCACAGAAGAAG
>NC_068309.1:1717112-1744612 GCF_025860055.1 Xyrauchen texanus | reverse complement strand
TGTTCCCCCACAATGTGTTTAGACTTCCCCCACAATGTGTTTAGAGTTCCCCACAATGTGTTTAGTGTTCCCCACAATGTGTTTAGAGTTCCCCACAATGTGTTTAGTGTTCCCCACAATGTGTTTAGTGTTCCCCACAATGTGTTTAGACTTCCCCACAATGTGTTTAGAGTTCCCCACAATGTGTTTAGTGTTCCCCACAATGTGTTTAGACTTCCCCCACAATGTGTTTAGAGTTCCCCACAATGTGTTTAGTGTTCCCCACAATGTGTTTAGACTTCCCCACAATGTGTTTAGAGTTCCCCACAATGTGTTTAGTGTTCCCCCACAATGTGTTTAGTGTTCCCCACAATGTGTTTAGACTTCCCCACAATGTGTTTAGACTTCCCCACAATGTGTTTAGAGTTCCCCACAATGTGTTTAGTGTTCCCCACAATGTGTTTAGACTTCCCCACAATGTGTTTAGAGTTCCCCACAATGTGTTTAGTGTTCCCCACAATGTGTTTAGAGTTCCCCCACAATGTGTTTAGTGTTCCCCACAATGTGTTTAGTGTTCCCCACAATGTGTTTAGACTTCCCCACAATGTGTTTAGAGTTCCCCACAATGTGTTTAGTGTTCCCCCACAATGTGTTTAGACTTCCCCCACAATGTGTTTAGAGTTCCCCCACAATGTGTTTAGTGTTCCCCCACAATGTGTTTAGACTTCCCCCACAATGTGTTTAGTGTTCCCCCACAATGTGTTTAGTGTTCCCCCACAATGTGTTTAGACTTCCCCCACAATGTGTTTAGAGTTCCCCCACAATGTGTTTAGTGTTCCCCCACAATGTGTTTAGAGTTCCCCCACAATGTGTTTAGAGTTCCCCCACAATGTGTTTAGTGTTCCCCCACAATGTGTTTAGTGTTCCCCCACAATGTGTTTAGAGTTCCCCCACAATGTGTTTAGTGTTCCCCCACAATGTGTTTAGTGTTCCCCCACAATGTGTTTAGACTTCCCCCACAATGTGTTTAGAGTTCCCCCACAATGTGTTTAGTGTTCCCCCACAATGTGTTTAGAGTTCCCCCACAATGTGTTTAGTGTTCCCCCACAATGTGTTTAGACTTCCCCCACAATGTGTTTAGAGTTCCCCCACAATGTGTTTAGTGTTCCCCACAATGTGTTTAGAGTTCCCCACAATGTGTTTAGAGTTCCCCACAATGTGTTTAGTGTTCCCCCACAATGTGTTTAGTGTTCCCCACAATGTGTTTAGAGTTCCCCACAATGTGTTTAGTGTTCCCCACAATGTGTTTAGTGTTCCCCACAATGTGTTTAGACTTCCCCACAATGTGTTTAGAGTTCCCCACAATGTGTTTAGTGTTCCCCACAATGTGTTTAGAGTTCCCCACAATGTGTTTAGTGTTCCCCCACAATGTGATTAGTGTTCCCCACAATGTGTTTAGTGTTCCCCACAATGTGTTTAGTGTTCCCCACAATGTGTTTAGAGTTCCCCACAATGTGTTTAGTGTTCCCCACAATGTGTTTAGTGTTCCCCACAATGTGTTTAGAGTTCCCCACAATGTGTTTAGAGTTCCCCCACAATGTGTTTAGAGTTCCCCCACAATGTGTTTAGAGTTCCCCCACAATGTGTTTAGTGTTCCCCCACAATGTGTTTAGAGTTCCCCCACAATGTGTTTAGAGTTCCCCACAATGTGTTTAGTGTTCCCCACAATGTGTTTAGAGTTCCCCCACAATGTGTTTAGTGTTCCCCCACAATGTGTTTAGAGTTCCCCCACAATGTGTTTAGAGTTCCCCACAATGTGTTTAGAGTTCCCCACAATGTGTTTAGAGTTCCCCACAATGTGTTTAGAGTTCCCCACAATGTGTTTAGCGGTCACACTGTCCGTGGGCCACGGTCTCTGACGCTTTAAATCTGTCAATCATTTTTCTTGTTCTCAGTATTTTTGTTGCAGCAGATTTTTTAGGTTTAATGCCATTTTTATGCCATGTTGTTCATAACAGTTTTCAGTTGAGGGCGCTGTTTTGCTGCAGGTACAGTAAATTATCTGCTCAGAGTTTGTATCATTAAAGCTCATTTGGTATGTTTGGAATGCGGGATTTTGGAAAGAGAGGGCGTGGCGAATCCAACGGCTCAATGGCTAAAATCGCTTACAGCACTTTTACAAATGCAAAAGAACGATTCGATCGCGACTTAAACATTGGGCAGTAAAACTCAATTTCCCATCAACACTCGACTGCGCAGTGACTCAAACAGGTTAGTGTGCGCAGCGCGTGCGCAGTGATGTGTAATGGGGGCGGGTTGCCGTGTGTTTAATGGCGGCGGACAAGCTGTGATGAGCCACGGCAGAAAACACACATTCAGCGATTCAGCAATCAGTAAACCTACACACCGGCCGCACGGAAAAACGCGAAAATGCAGATCACGTTGAAAACCCTCCAGCAGCAGACGTTTAAAATCGACATCGACGCGGAGGAGACGGTGAGAGACCAGCACGCTGCTAGTGGCTAACGGCTAACACATTTCTCACATCAGAGTCCGTAAAACACACAAAACACACTTTACTCTCATCAAAACACACTCGAATACACCACACGGCGCTTTATAGGATCATATCGACGCATTTCTGTGCGTGTGAAACGTGTTAGCATTAGCATGTTAGCTGCCCTCAAAGTGAGTTTTTATTTTCACAAAAATCGTCATTAAGTGTCTAAATTAAACATAAAACTACTGTAGATACTCCACAGTATTCAAAGTCAACTTTTAATATCAGTTTGTAAGTTATCGAGGGCAAATGGACAATGTGTAATTTGGCTTATTTAGCAAGTCATGGTGTGTTATTGTGAAAGTTTAGTGTGTTTATGTGTGTCTGTAAACAGAGGAATTGGTGACGTATGATTGTTTTTTTATTGATTACAGGGTTTTCATTGTGTTTAATTAAACAGATTTCCTTTCAGAGGTTTGATAGGGACTTTCCCAACACATTCCCGTTTACAAGACGTGTCAAAACCTCATTTATAAGTTATTTCTGTTTGCTTTGCATAAGTGTCACAAGTTGTCCGTTCTTGTACTGACTGTCATGAGAAACTGTATTATCAGAATCCAGTGTTTAGTTTTGTTTGTTTGTTTGTTTGGTCTTTATTATCCAGTTAAGATGTTTGTTAATGTTTTCAACACACGGTGTGTCTCATGTTAGTTACTGGATTTGGGAGGATTGTGGTGTGTGAGGGTGTATATTAATAGGTACTTAATCTAGTTATGTTTATAGTGGACTAATATCTATAGCCCAAGTAATTTCATAAATACACAAACCTTTGCAAACATTAGTCACACTATGTAGAATATATATACACTGGCGGCTAAAAGTTTGGAATAATGTTCAGATTTTGCTGTTTCGGAAGGAAATTGGTACTTTATTTCACCAAAGTGGCGTTCAACTGATCACAAAGTACAGTCGGCACATTACTGATGTAAACAACACACCATCACTATTTGAAGTGGTGGCGTATTGACTCGCCTCAATTCGGGTGGTGGAGGACGAATCTCAGTTGCCTCCACATCTGAGACTGTCAATCCGCGCATCTTATCACGTGACTTGTTGAGCGCGTTACCGTGGAGACGTAGGGCATGTGGAGGCTTCACGCTATTCTCCGCGGCATCCACGCACAACTCACCACACACCCCACCGAGAGCGAGAACCACATTATAGCGACCACGAGGAGGTTACCCCATGTGACTCTACCCTCCCTAGCAACCGACCCAATTTGGTTGCTAAGGAGACCTGACTGGAGTCACTCAGCACACCCTGGATTCAAACTCACGACTCCAGCTGTGATAGTAAGCGTCAATACTCGCTGAGATACCCAGACCCCAACATCTTATCCTTGAGTAATCATGCTAAATTGCTAATTTGGTTCTAGAAATTCACTTTATATCACTATTATATCAAACACAGTTGAAAGATATTTGGTTTATTAAATGAAGCTGAACATTGTGTTTGTGTTTGAGTTGCACAGTATGCAATAGATTGGCATGTCTGAAGGTCAATATGAGGTCAAAAATGGTAATAAAGAAACCGCTTTCTCTAGAAACTCATCAGTCAATCATTGTTTTGAGGAATGAAGGCGATGCAATGCTTGAGAACGGTGTAACTACAGTCTTCAAAGATAAAGCACAACTGTCTCTAACAAGGACAGAAAGAGATGTGGAAGATGTGCAACTAAACAAGAGGAACATCAGAGTCTCTAGATTGAGACGCCTCACATGTCCTCCGCCGACAGCTTCATTGAATTCTATTTTAAAAAATAAATGTTTTTAAGATATAAAGATTATTCTGCGTGACTCATGCCTCAAGAGTTATTTTTGTATTACAGTATTAAAGCATTGATGACCTTTATTCTGTACAACAGCACTCTTGCTTGTGAGAATGTAATGTGCATTGAGTATTATATTTTACTATACAATAGTAATATATATTTAGATTCTTTAATTTAACACTTTAATTGTTTGGCAAAAAACCGAACGAAACCGGTGTGTTTTTGACAACAGCTTCTCACTACCACATAAGCAGTTCACTAAATGTCTTAATGTGCTTATTAACTGGAAAAGGCCTCAATAGAATAATATAAATCTGTCTTCACACATCCCAAACCGCACACCCCAGCACTATTCCTCATTTTGTAGTGCGAGTAGTTTGTTTACTCCTAAAATGCAACAAAAAGAAGTGCACTACGAGTTCCTGGATGATGCACTACAGTGTGAAATGTGGGACACTTCGTGAACTCAACAGTCGGGCTTGCCTTACATAGCGGAAGGGGCGGAGTTACCTGGCCAGGGTGCTGGCCTGACCAAACAATCGTAATTAATGACTTCTGTGAAGACAGCACCTTACAAATGTGAGTTGAAAGCTTTACCATCACCCCACGCTCTGTGAATATGTATTTTATTTTTAGACGCAAGTGTTTGGTTAACACGCTAAAGCTAGGGGCAGCACATCGCATGCATTTAAAACGTCACTTCTGTCCGCTGAAACAAGCGAATGTTTCCATGTAGTAAAAAGACTTAATGTTTCGTTTGGGACGGTGCTACATGTTTAAAATTCATACACTATATGGCTGAGAGCGTAGTGTAACGGCCCTTAAAGCTGAAGGGTTTTGTGTGTACGAGCGCTGCTTCTGCTAGCAAAGCCGCCTGCGATTTGCCGCGTCCCGTGTGTAACAGCCTTTAGTGTACAGGGCGTCATTTAGGCACTTTGATGCGTGCAGCACATGCATACTGTATATTAAATCTCAGCCTTTTGTGCTTTAATCATCACGGGGACAAATCGAGTTTAATTTGATTGTTTGTTTTGATTATTGTAGAGGTGGGGGTTACCTCCCCCCATCCCACCCCTGGTATCTACGCACCTGTACACACACACACACACACACACACAGCGTTCATTACACTTTTCAGGAAAGCAGAGCTGGATTTAGAGCCACAAGAGCCTCTGATCTGAGTGATTCTGTTTGTTTTCTCACTCTGCACGGCTGTCTGTGTTTCACAGGTAAAGGCCTTAAAGGAAAAAATAGAGAATGAAAAAGGAAAGGAGGGCTTTCCAGTGGCTGGACAGAAGCTGATATATGCAGGTATGTCCTCACTGGTTTTGTGCTGTTGGATGGAAGTATTTGTGTGGCTGTTTCTAGACGATAAAGAGACCACACAGGGAAATGCTCATGTTAGTCTTTTGTCCCCTGCAGGCAAAATCCTGAATGATGACACAGCACTCAAGGAGTATAAGATCGACGAGAAGAACTTTGTGGTGGTTATGGTAGCAAAGGTGAGACATTATCAGTTTTAGCGTCTGTGTTTGTAATTGGTTTCCTGCTGCTGAAAGAGTAACTCAAGGCTTTGGTAATTTAATGCTGGTACTTTAAATGTGCAATCCTACAACATGTATGTACTTAAGTATGTAGTATCAAATGCTTAAGTACGTATTAATTAAAGACAGCTAATATAATGTTTTGGGTAATCTGATCACTAGATGACAGTGCTATATACAGGTGTAAACGGGGTGGGAAATTATCACAAAAGCAGATATGTAGGGAGTCAAAAGCGCATATGACCACATCGCATTTGTGTTGTGAATGCTAACCCATCCAGAATGTGTCCTGGACAGCAGCTAAGCACCACCCCTCACATGTCAGTCATCCTCTGCGCTAAAACAAGAGTGTAAACTTTACCAGTTATGTCCAGCTTTAAAAGGATATATAACTAGAGATGGACCGATATTAAACTAATTTTGACCTAAACCTCTATAGGCCGATTCTGATATTCTGATACCACTTAAATGTTGTCATCAGTTCACTGTTATACTAAGGAATGCTTGAAAAGTATATAAAGAGTTATAAAAGCTTTTTCACTATTCTAACAATAATCATTTGCAATTTACATTGAATCTGTTGAACACGTGACAGGCCAAAACATCTTTAATGCGGTTATATTTAATGCGTTGCATCTTTAATACGGTTATATTTAATGCGTTGCATCTTTAATGCGGTTATATTTAATGCGTTGCATCTTTAATGCGGTTATATTTAATGCGTTGCATCTTTAATGCGGTTATATTTAATGCGCTGCATCTTTAATGCGGTTATATTTAATGCGTTGCATCTTTAATGCGGTTATATTTAATGCGTTGCATCTTTAATGCGGTTATATTTAACGCGTTGCATCTTTAATGCGGTTATATTTAACGCGTTGCATCTTTAATGCGGTTATATTTAACGCGTTGCATCTTTAACGCTGTTATATTTAACGCGTTGCATCTTTAACGCGGTTATATTTAATGCGTTGCATCTTTAACGCTGTTATATTTAATGCGTTGCATCTTTAACGCGGTTATATTTAATGCGCTGCATCTTTAATGCGGTTATATTTAATGCGTTGCATCTTTAATGCGGTTATATTTAATGCGCTGCATCTTTAATGCGGTTATATTTAACGCGTTGCATCTTTAATGCGGTTATATTTAACGCGTTGCATCTTTAATGCGGTTATATTTAACGCGTTGCATCTTTAATGCGGTTATATTTAATGCGCTGCATCTTTAATGCGGTTATATTTAATGCGTTGCATCTTTAATGCGGTTATATTTAATGCGTTGCATCTTTAATGCGGTTATATTTAATGCGTTGCATCTTTAATGCGGTTATATTTAACGCGTTGCATCTTTAATGCGGTTATATTTAACGCGTTGCATCTTTAACGCGTGGCATCTTTAACGCGTGGCATCTTTAACGCGTGGCATCTTTAACGCCGATATATTTAACGCGTGGCATCTTTAACGCCGTTATATTTAACGCGTGGCATCTTTAACGCCGTTATATTTAACGCGTGGCATCTTTAACGCCGTTATATTTAACGCGTGGCATCTTTAACGCCGTTATATTTAACGCGTTGCATCTTTAACGCGTGGCATCTTTAACGCGTGGCATCTTTAACGCCGTTATATTTAACGCGTGGCATCTTTAACGCCGTTATATTTAACGCGTGGCATCTTTAACGCGGTTTAATGTGTTACAGCTTTAATGGTGAACTTATGGTGAGATGACATCATCATAGCTTGTAATGTACAATAATGAGATATTTAAAATGACAGAGCACGCTGCATGTATGAAAAGACACAGAAATAGTAGTTTGCACTTTAAATATATCTTATCAAATGTATATGTCAGACTTTTCAGAGCTCCGTGATTTGTTTTGTGGTGGGCATGAATGTAAATGTAATTGAGATTGAGAGATATTCCTCAAATGCCTCATGTATCATATTTAATACGTGGATTTTCAAAGAGTTTTCAATAAAATAATATACAAAATTTGAATCAAGCACAAGTTGTTTATATTCAGCAAATACTCATATGAAAATATCAGTAGCAATATAATAATTACTGTCACTTTTACTTTCTTATGGTATAAATTACAGCTTATTTTAAGTCACATTTCGTGAATGTCCTCCACCATTTTAAATATATTTAAACATTGAAACTACGCTTTTTTTCCCTCACAAATGACCACTAGCACTTTGTAGTTCACACTTATTCATCAGTGCAGGTCAAGTTGCTTAATACTAAATAGTATGTGATATGTAAATATGGGCACTCTCATGTTAATGAGCTCATTGATGTGATATAACCTAATTTCTGAGTAGTTTAGAGAACTAATTAATGTCTAATATTTGTTTGTGTTTACATGAAGGTATTATATGGTTGTTTCTTTTGCAGCCTAAAGCAGCTCCTGCATCTGCCCCTTCATCTGGTGCCACAGCAACCAGCTCCGCCTCTTCCAGCACTACAGTCACCACGAGCCCCTCCTCTGCCCCGCCCACTGAGACCCCCTCTGAGACCGCCCCCAAAGAAGACAAACCTGACGAGGAGAAACCAGCCAGCAGTGCCGAACCCCCCTCCACACCCACCAGGTGAACACACACATTTATGTATCAGATCAGCTTTTATTATCGTCAGTGTTTTCATTCATTTTTTTAAATCTCAGGAACATATAAAAAGGTTAAAGATGGAGCAGATCTTTTACTGTGGTGCATCTGTGATCACTGATATCATTAGGCTCATTTCAAATATAGCTTCATGTGTTTTCATTTTCCTCTTTTTCAGTTCTGCTGCTTTGTCGAATGCAAATATATTTGATGATGCGACGTCTGCGCTGGGTAAATCTCCACACATCTACTGCTCACGATCTCCACACAGACAATCACTAGTTATGAGGAAATCCCCTGTTCTTCTGATGTTCAGTTTGATTATCAGTGTTTGTCCTGAACCGCTGAACATGTCTTAACACATTTGATAGAGCAAGTAGGAGACATGCCCTCTGATTGGTTCATTTCTGTGATGTCACGTCCTCTTGCAGAGGTTTCAGATAATTCACCTTTAACCTTAGCACATCGTTTCCTTGAGCACTTGACCATACACTCATAAATGAAAATATATAGTTTATATGTTGTTCTTGTGGCACTCATCTGACTTGGGTAGTATTATTCTTAACCCTTTGAGCTCTGAAGGGGTTTTAAATATTTACTGTTTCAGTGGGATACCCAAAATTAAACACTTGTGTCAAGTGTTTGGTATCATTGTAAAGAATAATTTAATAATGCTTGTAATGATATAGATTTATATTTTCTGAGACTCACAGTCTAGGAAACATTGAGCCAATATATTTATTTATTTTTCTTATTTGACATTTATATATCTCAGGGTGTAAAAAAACTGCTTTTTTGTTCCCAATCATGTCGACTGTATCGGAGAACAATTTTGTGTTGACATTAGGGGTGCACCTAATGATTATTTTAATAATTGACTAATCTAACGATTATTAGAACGACTATTCGGTGATTATTGTAACGATTAATCGTTAGCTCTTAACCGATTATTCAGCTTGTGCCCAGAGTTAAAAGGTTGGATTAAACGTGCTTGCTAACAATAAAGAGGACAAAATCATCTTTTAAAAATACCTCTAAATGACATTAGCTGAATTAAATAAAAAAAAAGTTAAATTATTAAGTTTAATTTAGTAAAAATTCACTGTAAATTAAACTATTGTAATCAAGATTTTTTTTCTTTTTTTCCACGTTCTCTAAAAGCAAGTGTAAATATCTGATATGTTGCTTCTCAGGTAAATGCATCTTGTTTTAAGTCAGCTGTTTTTAGATATTTAAAAATATTAAATATTGTTTTCAACATTCTCCAATAACATTTTGTTCTTCTGCAGTAAAGCTGCTAATGTAAATGTATGTTGTATGTTGAGTTTTGGGTATTATTTTAGGAAATCAAGCCAAAAAGACTGATCAAAAACAGTGTATAATGGGTTAAGACTCTCTCACCTTCATTTTCACTTCACCTTTAACCCTCTGGGGTCTGAGGGTATTAAAGTCACTGAAATAAGGTCATTTAACAGATACAAAACATTTGAAAAATGTTGACAATTTTTTTTTATTGTTGTTGTCAATAAAGTTGACTAATCGTTTCAGCCCTAGTTGACATGCCAAAGTAATCAAAAGTTACAACATTACAAATATAATGCATCATAGTGTCCAAAAACATCTCCAAACAAATAAAAGATAATAATTGTACATAAGAACTAATTACACATGCAAACACAACAATGACTAAAGGTTTGCATAGCATGCAGACATGATTTTAGTCATGAGATTTCACAGAATGAGTTTCATTCTGTGTCATTTGAGTCATCATTGAGTCTGTGTCGTGTATTTGGCGCCATCTGGTGGTCATATGTAACATTGTGCTTCATGTGGATTATCTAATGATCTATACATCTGATTATCTTGTGTGTGGACTCGATTGAAAGATAATCACCTCCTCTTGATATGTGATATTGTGTTATATTGTTACGTTCCATTTATAGTGAAGTTATAAGTGATAACGCGGCATATAAGCAACACTAACATAATTGTTAAAGACATATATTTAGCTGTTACTCGCTATATTTTAGTCTGTGAGTAAAACAAATAGTCTGGTTGTATTTTACTCTAAGAGCTTTCCAACAACATATGACACATGAATATTTCACCAGTTTCATGTTTGTTATTTTTCTTTATAAATGCTCAATGTAAATTTGAAAGCACTTGTTCAGGTGATAATGTCTACATGCATTGGAACGTAGAGCTTCTAAACTTTCAAACGAAACATATTTTGTGTGAAACACATACGAAACACAGTTCAAGACTGTAGTTATTCATATTTTGACAATTTATTTCCGAGCTTAAAGGGTCAAGATGAATCGCTTATGTTGTATTCCTCTTTTGTAAGTTGCTTTGGATAAAAGCATCTGCCAAATGAATAAATGTAACCTGGTCATGTGATATATTTAGTTATTGTGTCTGTGTTTTCTCTGTTCAGTGACGGGGCAGTCGTATGAGAACATGGTGACCGAGATGATGCTGATGGGATACGAGAGAGAGAAAGTTGTGGCGGCACTGAGAGCCAGTTTCAACAATCCTGACCGCGCCGTCGAGTACCTGCTCACGGTGAAACTTCTTCATCCTCCTAAATTACTCTCTTAATTTACTTCTGTAATGTACTCCTTTTTTACATTCGCTGATTTCTACTTTTAATTTAAGTTTATTTGGCACTTCTGAAATTTTATTTGTTAATGGTTCTTGTTTACTGCATTTGCAACCTTATTGTGTTGTCATGGTAACGTGTGTGTGTGTGTGTTTCAGGGCATTCCTGCAGAGGGAGAAGGCAGTGTTGGAGGTGCTGATCCAGTGGCTCCTGTAGGTGGCGCTCCACTTGCATCCACAGGCCTCTCTTCCCTGTCCAGTACCTCCACTTCACAGCTCAGCACAGGATCAGGATCAGCAGGTGAGATCAATCAACAAACACTGAGTATCCTTCAGATTTTATGTTAAGAATGTAGCAAATGTGCTCAAATCCTAAGAAGCATGCAGCTGTATTAGCCCCTTAAGTTGTAGACGTAGCCAGAGTTGTTTCACTGTGTTTAAGCAAACACACGCACACATACATGTGCACATGCACACTCATCAAATCAACCAATGCGCTTGAATGTTACTACAGAGACTACTGTATACTGAAGTACTACTTGGTAAATCAAGACCTGTCAATCTAAGCCATCAGTCCAATCCAAGCTGTAAAACATTGATCTCTACACATCGTCCCTTTCCACCATACCCATCCACATACCCACCATACCCAACCACATATCCACTATATCAACCACATACCCACCATCCCCAACCACATATCCACCCACATACCCAACCACATACCCACCACCATACCCAACCACATACCCACCACCATACCCACCCACATATTCACCATACCCAACCACATCCCCACCATACCCAACACACATACCCACCATACCCAACACACATCCAACCACATATCCACCATACCCACCCACATACCCACCATACCCAACACACATCCACCATCCCCACCACATATCCACCATACCCAACCACATACCCACCATACCCAACACACATCCACCATCCCCACCACATATCCACCATCCCCAACCACATATCCACCATATCCAACCACATATCCACCATCCCCAACCACATATCCACCCACATACCCAACCACATACCCACCCACATATTCACCATACCCAACCACATACCCACCACCATACCCACCCACATATTCACCATACCCAACCACATCCCCACCATACCCAACACACATACCCACCATACCCAACACACATCCCCACCATACCCAACACACATCCAACCACATATCCACCATACCCAACCACATACCCACCATACCCAACACACATCCACCATCCCCACCACATATCCACCATCCCCACCATCCCCAACCACATATCCACCATATCCAACCACATATCCACCATATCCAACCACATATCCAACCACATACCCACCATCCCCAACCACATACCCACCATCCCCAACCACATACCCACCATCCCCAACCACATACCCAACCATTATGTGGAGGAAGCCACACTAATGTGAAGTGCAAAAGAGTTGAAGACTTTTTTATTAATAACACTCTGTGCCTCTTCAATGATGTTTCAAATACTTACACCCGGGATGTAGAACATATTCTGCCATTGACTTGGAAAACCTGGGATGACCTATGTGGAAGTGACCACTTCCCTTTGATACCTCTACAAGACTAGACATCCAACAAAGAACCCCAAGATGGCAACTTAAAGCCAATTGGTACATGTTTCAATCCATGTGTTATGAAAACAGGAGGATTAAAAATAACCAAGACCCGGCAAGAAGCTTAACGAAAGCTTTAATTGAAATAGCAAATTAAACTATTCCTAAGACATCATCAAAGCCACATTGTAAGTCTAACCCATGGTTCAACGACAACTGTAAAAAGGCTGTCAAATCCCAGAGAAAAGCATCCAACAACACAGAATCTTACAAAACTAAAAAGGTGTCGGGCACAAGCACAAAGAATCATTAATGAGGCAAAAAGTCAGAGCTGGAGAAATGTTATATCTAGTCATACATTATTGAAGGATAGAAATTAGGGGAGGTGGTTCACAAGTTCAACATATTAAACATCAATCGTATAATCAGCCTTTCACAATGGAGGAGCTTTCAAGAGCTTTAAAGTGCGCTCATAATACAGCAGTTGAGTTTTTGAAGCATCTGCTCCATACAGTACTACTGCTCCTGGACATTTTTAATACCATCTGGAGAACCGGACATTTTCCTTCATCCTGGCAAAAAGCAATAATTATACCCATACCAAAACCAGGCTAGGACCATTCTGATGCTAACAATAGCACTGACATGCTGCCTCTGTAAAACTATGGAGAGAATGGTCAATGACCATCTACAGCCGTGGTCAAAAGTATTGGCAGTGACATACATTGTGTTTTGCTCCTTCAGTAATTGTAGATTCTTTTCTCACATGTTTCTATGGACTAGAAAACAATGAGAAGCGTTTCATGAGTTTTAAAGGCTTTTATTGGCAAAAACATACAATATATGCCAATTTTTTAATATTTACATTGTTGCCCGTTGTTCTTCATAACCTCTGCAATTCACTCTGGCATGCTGGATATCAGCTTCTGGGCCAAATCCTGACTGATGGAGATCCATTCTTGCCTTATTAGTGCACTGAGTTGATCACAATTTGTGGGCTTCTGCTTGTCCACTCGCCTTTTGAGGATTGACCACAGGTTCTCTATGGGATTAAGATCCGGGGAGTTGTCTGGCCACGGATCCAAAATATCAATGTAATGATCTTCGGGCCACTTCATTATCACTCTTGCCTTGTGACATGCTGCTCTATCATGCTGGAAAATTCACGGATCATCACCAAATTGCTCCTGCATCGTTGGAAGAGGTTGCTCTTGCAGGACGTTTGATAACATTCTTTATTCATGGCAGTGTTTTTGTGCAGGATTGTGAGCGAGCCCACTCCCTGTGATGAAGAGCAACCCCACACATGGATGGTCTCAGGATGCTTCACTGTTGGCACAGGACTCATGGTAGCGTTCACTTGTTCTTCTCCGGACTATTTATTTTCCAGATGTCCCAAACAGTCGGAAGGGGAAATAACTTTGCACCAGTCTTCTGCTGTCCGATCCTTGTACTTCCTGCAGAATTTCAGTCAGTCTGTAGTGGACTCCTCAGGAGGAGACGGTCCTGGCGCTTGCTGGACACTCTGGGACGTCCTGAAGCCTTCTTCACTGCAGTTGAACCTCTCTCCTTGAAGTTCTTGATGATCCAGTAAATGGTTCTTTCAGGTGCAATATTCCTTGCAGCAATTTCCTTGCATGTGAGGCAATTTTGATGCAAATTGATGATGGCTGCACGTCTTCCTTTAGAGGTAACCGTCGCTAACAAGAACTCAATGATTGGAAGCACTTCTTCCCTCCTTTTATAGCAATCAGTCTGCTCTTATGTCACCTGACTAGTGCTCGTTCACACTTATATCACATCACTGCTGATATGATTAGTAAAATTATGTTAGCTGGTCATTTAGCTGTTCGACCTGGAGAAGGCTTATGATACCACGTGGAGATATGGCATCCTGAAGGATCTATATGGATTCGGTCTTCGAGGCGAATTACCTATTTTTATTTCCAATTTCCTGTCTAATTGGCATTTCTGTGTTCAGATAGGAACTACCCTTAAGAAACCATTCTCTTAGTTACACTTCAGAATCAACATTAATAGTATAGCAAACACTACAGTGCCCCATATGTTTTGAGTTTATATGTTGATGATCTGTGCATTTGCTACAGAGGGAAATATGAGTGTAATCGAACGGCAAGTACAATTCTGCATCAATAAGATAAATGAATGGTCAATCATAAGTGGGTTTACATTTTCAAAAACACACTTTTGCGGTCTCTTCATCCTGACCCAGAGATGTTTTTTGGAAGGAGAACCCATCAAAGTCGTTAAAGAACTTACATTTTTAGGACAAACTCGTGTATTCCAAGAGAAAAACGTGTTTCAAGACCTTTGGATATTGTAAAAGTGCTGACAATATCAAAATGGGGTGCTGACTTCCCTGTACTGTTACGTCTTTATAGAGTACTAGTCAGATCCCGACTAGACTGTGCGTGCTTTGTGTATGGCTCTGCAAGAAAGTCCTACATTCAGATTCTGGACACCATACATCACCAAGGACTACGACTGGCTTTAGGAGCATTCAGAACCTCTCCTGTTCAGAGTCTTTCACAGAAGCCAGGGAACCTTCACTCTAGAACAGACGTTTGAAGTGAATCTTAAGGCAACTCCGAGCGATCTTATATGAACCAGACCCAGATATATCAGACCTTATTTACAGAACCTGGATATCAATTTGGACAACCCAAGCTCATGTTTTAATAATCGTTTCTCTTAGCGTGATTAAATTGTGTATACTAGTGTCGAATTGGGCATTCTAGAATAGATTTTAATTAAAAGGTGAAGAACCTCCGTCCTGTCAGACTATACTGGCTATTAAGCACATTTTAATGGACTGCTGCTTTTATTACTATTAGACAAAGGGTTTATTCAGAAACTAGATTATCAGATATTTAAAAATGGTTCACCTAAAAATATCTTGTACATATTTCTGTCTAATGTAAAAAAAAAACAATTTTTGATACTTAATCTGTTCCCGCCTTGTGGATTGCCTTGTTGCTGACATGGCACTAAAAACAAACAAATACATAAATAAAATATACATATGAAAAGCAACAAAGGTGTTTTTGGCATATTTATATTGACAAACTGTTTTTCTTAGTTGTGAAGTTTAATCTTAAATTATTGATGTTGAGTTAACGATTACAATTTGAATTCTGATTCATGAACAAATTCATTCGACTCGGCCTGTAATGGGCTCAATCTTGTGTCTGACTCAACTTGGACTCGATTGTTTTAATACTCTGACTGGGTGGTCGGGGTATCTCAGCGAGTATTGACGCTGACCGTCACACCTGGAGTCGTGAGTTTGAATCCAGGGCGTGCTGAGTGACTCCAGTCAGGTCTCCTTAGCAACCAAATTGACCGGTTGCTAGGGAGGGTAGAGTCACATGGGGTAACCACCTCGTGGTCGCTATAATGTGGATCTCGCTCTCGGTGGGGCGTGTGCTGAGTGACTCCAGCCAGGTCTCCTTAGCAACCAAATTGGCCGGTTGCTAGGGAAGGTAGAGTCACATGGGGTAACCACCTCGTGGTCGCTATAATGTGGTTCTCGCTCACGGTGGGGCGTGTGGTGAGTGACTCCAGTCAGGTCTCCTTAGCAACCAAATTGGCCGGTTGCTAGGGAGGGTAGAGTCACATGGGGTAACCAAATTGGCCCGGTTGCTAGGGAGGGTAGAGTCACATGGGGTAACCAAATTGGCCCAGTTGCTAGGCGGGGTAGAGTCACATGGGGTAACCTCCTCGTGGTCACTACAATGTGGTTCTCACTCTCAATGGGGCGTGTGGTGAGTGACTCCAGCCAGGTCTCCTTAGCAACCAAATTGGCCCGGTTGCTAGGGAGGGTAGAGTCACATGGGGTAACGTCCTCGTGGTCTCACTAATGTGGTTCTCGCTCTCAGTGGAGCATGTGGTGAGTTGTGCGTGGATGCTGCGGAGAATAGCGTGAAGCCTCCACAGAGACGCGGATTGACGGTCTCAGACGCGGAGGCAACTGAGATTCGTCCTCCGCCACCTGGATTGAGGAGAGTCATTACCCCACCACGAGGACTTGGAGTCCATTGGGAATTGGGCGTTACAGATTGGACGACTTGACTCAGACTCGGCCTGTTATGGACTCTGACTTGATTGTTTAATGACTCGGACTCGACTAAGGTAGATTTGAACCCAACACAGTGCCGAACTATGTTTTGTTGTATTGTAAACACTAACAATAAAACATCTTTATTTTATTTGCAGCAGTCTAGAAACACAACTTTTCTGTTTCTCTCTGATTTAAACTGTGACTCTTTGAAGTTAAGTAAAGCCAGCCAATTGCATTGGTCCAGTGTGCATCAGACGGTCAATGAAGGGGCTTTACCATCAGAGCCTGAGAGTAAGTTTCTCTGTCTCTTTTCTGTGTGTGCAGCGAATCCTCTGGAGTTCTTGAGGAACCAGCCGCAGTTCCTACAGATGAGACAGATCATCCAGCAGAACCCGTCACTCCTCCCAGCTCTACTACAACAGATCGGCAGAGAGAACCCTCAGCTCCTGCAGGTATACACCGTATCCTCCCCAGAGTCGGATTAATACTTGTAGTATGCATACTATGCATTCCCTAAGCGGATTTGCAGTATGCATGGAATACCCAAATGACCCAATGTAATTTATGGGTTATAAATATATTGCAATATATCCATTTAAATACTGGAAACCTAGATATAACTTTCCAAGATGATAACTTGACCCCATTCACTGAATCATATATGCAACCTAAAGAGTTCATATAGCAAAGTACATACTTTAGTATGCAGTGAACAGTGTTTACAGTGCAGTCTGTAGTACGCCAGTATTCCACTCTGACTCTAGAGGGATTTACATCCGGCTCTGCTGCTCATTCTGTCTTGCAGCAAATCAGCAGCCATCAGGAGCAGTTCATCCAGATGCTCAATGAGCCCATCCAGGAGGGGGGTCAAGGTGGTGGTGGTGGTGGGGGCGTGGCTGAGGCAGGAGGCGGGCACATGAACTACATCCAGGTCACCCCTCAGGAGAAAGAAGCTATTGAGAGGGTAAAACTCTTGAGTTAATAAGATTCATGTTTTTCATATATTTTGTCTGACAATCTGAAATAACTTGTGTTGTCACATTTGACAACGAATATGAAACATACTGATGTAACCGGAGGTATTCTCATTTAATCATGGGATTTCCTGTGTTCTAGGACTGTCTAACATTATATTATATATTATACTAAGATTAGCAAAACACTTTTGTTGTATTGTATTATAAAGTACCACAGACATTCTGTCACCTTGTAAGCAGATTTCATGCTTACTCAGTGCCACCTGGTGGCAGAGGTTGGCACCACATGCTAGTTGTTAGTTGCTAATATGTTGAGGCACTAATATGTGACCTGTGAACCCCAGTGTTTCCTGTTGAATGTTCAGTGCAGTACTAGGGACCAATTTCTAACCGATTGAGCAGAAGTGTAAATGTCGTTCTCTGAAAGTCATATCTCATAAGTGTGTATTTTAGTAGTGTAGGTAATGAGGTTGAGCGCCTTTAAGAGAGCCGCAGACATAGGATCAGTTCTTGGCATATGATCAAAGGTGCTCCAGTCTGAAACGGACTGAGTGTTTCTGTGCTCTTATCAAACTTCTCCATGTTTCCTCTGTTTCTCCCTCAGCTTAAAGCCCTGGGATTCCCAGAAGGACTCGTTATACAGGCCTACTTCGCTTGTGAGAAAAATGAGAATTTGGCTGCAAACTTCCTTTTACAGCAGAACTTTGATGATGATTAGAGGAGGAATGAGCATCCTGATCTTTCTTCCCCTCTTGTGGTTTTTTGTTGTTGTTTTTTTTGATTGATCATTTTGGAAAAGGAAGAGATCTGTACAAACACACACCAACACAGGTTGTCATATTCTGTCCATTTCCCACACTGGATGACATGAGCACGTCTGTTTGGAGATAATCGACCGTTCGTCTTCAGAAATCAGTAAAGGCTCATCTAACATTTGCCTGTTTATTTGACATTTGTTCTCTTTTTAAGAGCAATAAAGAGCACATGAATCCCATTGTTCCAATGCTAGCGGCTATTGAAGTTTGTTTTCCATGAGTTGAGAGCCAGGATTGACCGGGACGTTTGGTTTAATCACAATATCCGTGTTCCTGTTCAGAACAAATGTTATTTCTGCTCTTGCTTTGACTTGAGTTGACCATTAATAGGGATCCCAAATACTTCAGCTGCAGTTTTAAATGACAGGAAAGAGTTTTAAGTGAGTAAATCAAGAGTTCTGGTTTGTTTGAGCTGCATGAATCCTGATGGATGTTGAGTCGTGCGACGCATTCACGTAGGTTAAGAGCCATTAAAAGCTTGTGTGACTTCCATACTTTGGAGTAATTCCTTTGGACAATATCAGTATTCTGTCATTTTTACAGGGAAATAAACTTTTTGAACATAAAAACAGCAAATGAGCAGTTATTTTGTTTTGCTGTGAGATGAATTAAAACTCCCTAGTGCATGAAATATACCAACTTCAACTAAACGAGGAGCTTCCACCTTTTAAAGACTTCTGTTCAGGATAAAGTCCTGATTAGTATCAGATACTAATATGTGCCTTGAGATTTGTCAGTATACCGTTTACCTTATGTTTATGGCATCAGATGGCAGTGCCTATGTAGTGGATGATTGCTATAAAATTGGCGTACTTGCCCAAAATAATACTACGATAAAAGTATTTTGTATGTATAGTAAAATGTCCAAAAACATTTGTCACACTTTTTGGTATTTTTGAAGTTTTTTTTATTGAATTCTATATGAAGTCTTCACATGTTTAATCTGTCAAAAGGTTTTATTTATTTTGGGCTTTTCCTCTGCTGAGCACGCGCTTTACTCTAGCAGAAACTAGAGTAACTTAAAGAAACGTTTCTGAGGTGAGACACTTCATGACCGATATTATTATAATTTAATTATAAAAAAGATCATCAGAGAGTCATAAGTGCATTAAGATGGAGGTTATCCACAGGTAAGTCATAAAGGAAAATCTTTTTCCCTCTCAACAGCACACCCTCTCTACAGCGCTCCCTCTCTACGGCGCACCCTCTCTACAGCGCACCCTCTCTACGGCGCACCCTCTCTACGGCGCACCCTCTCTACAGCGCACCCTCTCTACAGCGCACCCTCTCAACGGCGCACCCTCTCTACGGCGCTCCCTCTCAACGGCGCACCCTCGCTACGGCGCTCCCTCTCTACGGCGCACCCTCGCTACGGCGCACCCTCGCTACGGCGCACCCTCGCTACGGCGCTCCCTCTCAACGGCGCACCCTCTCTACGGCGCACCCTCGCTACGGCGCACCCTCGCTACGGCGCACCCTCTCAACGGCGCTCCCTCTCAACGGCGCTCCCTCTCAACGGCGCTCCCTCTCAACGGCGCACCCTCACTACGGCGCTCCCTCTCAACGGCGCACCCTCTCAACGGCGCTCCCTCTCAACGGCGCACCCTCTCAACGGCGCACCCTCTCTACGGCGCACCCTCGCTACGGCGCTCCCTCTCAACGGCGCACCCTCGCTACGGCGCACCCTCGCTACGGCGCTCCCTCTCAACGGCGCACCCTCTCTACGGCGCACCCTCGCTACGGCGCACCCTCAGCTACTGGCAGCACACTTCGCTACGGCGCACACTCACTACGGCAGCACCCTCTCAACGGCGCCTTCAGCAGCCTCTCAGCGGCGCTCCCTCTCAACGGCGCTCCCTCTCAACGGCGCTCCCTCTCAACGGCGCTCCCTCTCAACGGCGCACCCTCACTACGGCGCTCCCTCTCAACTGCGCACCCTCTCAACGGCGTTCCCTCTCAACGGCGTTCCCTCTCAATGCCGCACCCTCACTACGGCGCACTCTCCAGCGAGCTCTCTCAGCGGCTCCCTCTCAACGGCGCACCCTCACTACGGCGCACTCACGCACTCCTCTCAATGGCGCACCCTCGCTACGGCGCACCCTCTCAACGGCGCACCCTCTCAACGGCGCACCCTCACTACAGCGCTCCCTCTCAACGCCGCACCCTCTCAACGGCGCACCCTCGCTACGGCGCACCCTCTCAACGGCGCACCCTCACTACGGCGCACCCTCTCAACGGCGCACCCTCGCTACGGCGCACCCTCGCTACGGCGCACCCTCACTACGGCATACCCTCGCACCAAAATTATTTTATTTATTTTGGGCATTTCCTCTGCTGAGCACGCACACGCTTTATTCTAGCAGTATGTTCACGATGAATGAATGAAATGTTTCTGAGGTGAGACACTTCATGACCGATTATATTATAATTTAATTATAAAAAAAGATCACCAGAGACATAAGTACATTAAGATGGAGGTAACCCACAGGTAAGCCTAAGTCATAAAGGAAAATGTTTCCCTCACTACAGTGTTCCCTCGCAATACATTTACCATGGTTTTACTACATTACCCATATTTTAACCATGATATTCGGAGTGAATCAATAGTGATAATACAGGAAAATGCAAACTATAGTAATAAAAATCTTAGAAATGTAATAATTTTTTGTGGGTATAATAGTTTAACTGTATTTTTACTATAGTAATATTGTGGTCACACTTTAAGGATCAATTTGTTAAAATTAGTAAACATTATTAGTTAACATGAACTAATGAGTAATACTTTCACAGCATTTATTAATCTTGGTTAATGTTAATTTCAACACATGGATATTTTAATATTGGTTAATGCACTATGAACTAAAATTAACAATGGAATTATTTGTAATTAACAAAGATGAATAAATACTGCAAAGAATATTTTATTAATTGTTATTTAATGATACGTAATGTATTTACTAATTTTAACATATCTTCTAATTAAGTACTAATATTGTAGACTGTACAATAAACATGGTTTTACTATAGTAGTATTATAGTAACAATGTTAAGGAACCATGTTTTTATCATGGTTTTATTTTATTAGCTTTTACTACTATTATTGTTACTACTATTCTACTATCCATACATTACCCATTGTTTACTATAGATTAGCCATGGCTAATCTTCTGGATACTATAGTTCTACTCAAAATACCATGGTATTTATAGTCAAATCGAAATAGCCACACATATATATATATATATATATATATATATATTTTACAATAGTTTTCGTTTTACTAAGAATATCAAGGTTAAAATATGGTTATTTGACTAAAACATGTTAAATTTATTGCGAAGTAGCGCAAATCTGTTTCATAAAAGTTCCCGCCCTGTCCTCAAAAGGGCCTCCGTATTTAACGGCTACTAGTTCACAATATCATTTTGTTAAAAGGTGATATTAAGTGGGTTTAAACCACCAGTTTTGTTTTTAACAAAACATTTTAAAGTTTCTTAACATTCGGGTTTTCCCAATGATTTTCAGAAACAATGTTTATGTAACGCATTTACATGTTAGCTTTGGTCTTCTCGTCATACGTCATTTATTTTCAATTGAAAATACTAATTTGTTGTTATTCGTGTTTCTTGGAAATACTTTAAATATTTTAAAGTGGTGAGTGTTCCTCGGCAAGGTTTATTTTAGATAAGTTACCGTTTTCTGTTTATGGGATTGAATCAAACCGCATATTGTTGTGCTGTAATGTTGATGTTATCCTCCAGGAGGCGCTGTTGAGTCAGTCTGATGCATGTCAGAACTTTAAGGGCACTATTTACACCCTGCATTAGAATCTCAGATGCATTTCAGTACTTATTAAATGTAACCACTCTAGCATTATCAAGAGATAAAGTGCATAATTAGGCCTAAAATAAGAGTACTTATAAGTCCTAATAATTAAAGGGCTTTTCCCCTCTGTTTTAAAATATAATGGGCATGTTTGTAACTTCTAATGGCATTTTTTTGCACCGACCTACCTTGTAAATTCTGCAACAGCATGTTGTCCTTTTGCCTCCTATCTGAACTGCTGTATCTAAATGTGAATTAAAAATAGAAGTATCCATAACATGGCAACATATGACTACAAAATGTGATAAGTTGTTAATAAAAATAATAAAACATTGTGACTAATATTACTTATGCTAATTATAGCATAGCCCGATTTTAAGGAATATAAGTTATCATACTAAAGCTGCCACTGATTTAGAAGTTATTTGATCTCCACTTGTGATTTTGCATTCATGTGAAAAGTATGATAAAATATGGCCGTGATCAAAAATATTAAAATCAGCAGATGAGTGACCGTTAACGAGCACATTTGGCATTTCTTACTTAAAAAGTAGTCTGTTCTCCTCGTACAGGTAACTTTATTTATTAGCTATTAACTATATTGTCTCATTTGTGTTTGCTGTGATACAGCTGCCAGTTATTGAAGTAATTCATATACGATTATTCCCAAAGTGAGGCATTGATGAAATTATATATTCTTAATTTCTTAACTGTACTCTGGGACAGTTGTCCAAAATCTCAAACTGTGATATACCAATGAACAGTTGTTTTTAATCAGGCAGGTTTTTAGATAAAAATGCTGATGCACAATTGCATTTAATGAAAGTAAAATTGAGACATAAGAGGAATGAAGCGTTTCTAATAATTACAAGCTGCTGCTTAACAATGAAACAGGAAGGCAAGAAAAACCTGATTGTGTTTGAATGCGCCGTAATCCATGCAAACGTTCAGACATGTTTTAAAACACAAGAACAACTGTTAGAAAGTCATTCAGTGGAGCTGATCAGCCGTGATGTCCATTTATAGCCGAACCCTGACGAGACTTCTCCATGGGACCCCTCGGGATGGTGCATCGGGGGTTTATGGGAGGTTTTGTGTCATGTGTGAAATGAGGTCTGTGGTCAACATTACTGGGGCGTTTGGTTCCACAGCACAAATCACACTTTCATACCTCAAATGTACATTTAGAAGCCGTATATACACTTCTATAAATGCACGGCGGCTTCAAACTTCCCATTAGAGATTGGACCGTTTAACGGATGTTGGTGTAAACCCTTCGGACGATCCCACGGAGAACTCCCGTCCGGGTCTGTGGACCGAACCGAACGCTTGTGTGCTCATTAAAATAACAAATCATCTCACATTTACATGATTGTACATATTGGACTGCGTTCATACGTAAAATACAAAAACCTCAATGCAAAACGTATTTACAAATGTACAAACGATTATATTACATGAATCTGACTATAAACAAAAAACAACTTTGTTCAGAGTTATTTTGTGTCTTATATAAAAATATGAGTGTTGTACAAAATTATTGCACCTTGCAACCACAGTGCAGTTTAGATTGCCATCACCAAAGAGAGGTCATGTGGTCGCCCCGTCCCGTGTGAGGTTTACAACCACAAAGACTTACAGGCTTTTATTAAATCCACTTGTATCTTTGGTACCTTACTGAATACACCTGACTATACTCCGCACTTCTAAATGTCTCTGTACCTAAATGACTTGAGATGGATCAGTGTTTGAGAGGTGAGTGATGGAATGTAGGTCGATTAAAGGCCACGGTTGTTCTGTTTTAATACGTTCTCGTAATTGTTCCATATATCCCTGATATTCATATATTTCCAGTCTTTAGTTTGGCACTCGGCATCACCAAGTCTTGTCGGTAAGTAGATGCACGTTCCAGTAACATCCCAGTGTGCAGGACATGGACATGGCCTCTTGGATCACCGGCACGTTGGAAGACAACGTGACGAAAAAAAGGTAAAAAGAAAAAACGGAAAGGTCCCAACCCTGAAGCTGTGGACGGCACAGGCGCTCTTGTTCGAAGGCAACGCTTGGGTCACTAGTCCACTAGTATCTTCTCGTTTGGCTCTTCCAGTTTTGGTTATAGGTGCCGTTTCATGTGCAGTGCGAGGTGGTCGGACCGCGAGAAGGCTCTGTCGCATTTCTGGCACTGAAAGGGCCGATGCCCCGTGTGCTTCCTGTAGTGCCTCGTGAGCTCGTCGGAACGGGCAAATTTCCAGCCACATCCCTCCCAGTCACAGTGATACGGCTTTTCTCCTAAACACGCAAACACACACAACAGTTAGCGATTCACCCTGAGGTCCTAACAACAACAATTAAACACACTTGGGTCACATTAGAGAGAGCTGTTGAAGAGAGACAGACAACAGTTCAATTATTGCTCATCCTATTGTTCGCTGAATAGAAGCGGAAGTCAGGCTTGTGGTTTATTTCAGCAGGGATCAGTATCAACCTGCTGTTTGAATAGTCGATAAACCAGCTGCCAACTGTTCTCCCACTGCATCTCTCTTATAAGACTCAAGTCACACACACACACGACATGCTTGGCGTTAGCAGTGTGCTAGGGCGTGTTAGCGCCATGGAAAAAGAAGGCCCCCTCACTGACCTGTGTGGGTTCTGTGGTGGGCTTTGAGGTGCGAGCTCTTGGTGTAGGTTTTGCCACAGCCTGCGTAATCGCATGTGTGTGTGGCTATCCGCTTCCTCGGCCAGGTCCGTCGACCCCGCTTGGGCTTGGACTCTTCTGGCAAACACTCGGCTGGAGAAATCGGCTCTGTCGGAGAGTAAAGAACAGACCGTGAGGTCAGTAAGTAAGCCACAAATCTAAAGTCACTTTAAAGGAAAGATAACTCAAACAAAATGAAAAACATTATATATATGTGACTTATAAAGAATACCAGCTCTGTGCTGTGACTGACCTTGGTACTGCAGGGACTGTGCAGGAGGCTGCGGAAAGCCGGAATAACCCGGGGAGGGGTGGTATCCCTGTGCCAGGGGCCGTGGAGGGAGTCCTAGCGCCTGAGGATGCTCGTCCAGAGACCGAGAGGAAGTGGAAGAGCGGCTGGGCCCTATGGCTCCTCGCCCCGGTGGGAAAACATGAGTGTCCAGCAGGGGTCTCTGACTCCCTCCGGACCGTGAGTTCACCCCCAGGTGGATGTCCATGGGCTGGCCAATGGTGCAGGGGCTGAGACGTTCCTGCTTTATCCAAGCAAAAGTGGAGGAAGTGTCCGAGACGGAGTCTGCCATACTAACGCTAACCACTTGGCTATAGTCTGTCATGTCCATGGTGGTCTTCACCACAAATTTGCCGTGGAGGCTCGTGTGCTGGAGGTACGCAGGGTCCAGCTCCGGTCTCATCAGTTCAGCGACGAAACCTCCAGAGGGAGATACGTCGCTGATATCCGGGATGTTGTACAGCATATTGGTCTCTGGGCCCTGAGGAGAGGGCATCTGGTAGGTGTAGGACGTAGGGGAGGGGGGAAGAGTTCTGGAGCTGCTGGCCATGGAGGCCTGTTGTTGTTGTTGCTGCTGCAGCATGCTGTTTGACAGGATGAAGTCATAGTCCAACAGATCCAGCTCCTCCGTCTCCATCTTGGCCATCGCTAAGGGGACGTCCGGGTCAGTGCAGGTCCCACCTGTAGGCATGCAGGGGCGTTTCAATTGAGACATCTCCTCCCATCTCTTATACACAACACACACATAGAGAGAAGGAACATGACGAGGTTAGTGTCAATGAATGCTAATCATGCATAATAAATATTAGCAGAGCATGGCACTAGCAACGCCAAGGTCATGGGTACAGGGTTAGGCACACGTCCAGATTTGGAACGCCCGTCAATCACAACATTTTTACCCGTCCTCCATTTACCCCCGTGTGCGTTTTATGTGATTAAATAATTTGGGCAAATGTGATTATGCCTTCAGCGAGCGCTCTGAACTCGAACAGGTTTCACCATGTTTATATCCACTACGCAGAATTATGCAGATTTTCCAAACCATAGTCTGCAGATTCAGTCTGGTCATGGGTTTGATTCCCAGGGCATGCACATCATGATTAAACACATACATTGCACTATAAATGGCTTTGGAATAAAACATCTGCTAAATGCATAAATGTAACTGGCCGTTAAAACCGTAGATGCTTAAAGGAGTCATTATTTAAAGACTGCATGTGTCCAATTCTGGTGCATGAACGAGAATGCGCACTGAAGTATAAGTTATATATGTTTAATTTAATGTCTGTACATGCATTGAACTGTTTGAGGTGTTGTACAGCGCCATCAGACCGGATCACGCCCGTGGCGCGGTAGTGCTGCTCCCTGAGCCGGTGCTAGTGCAACCGTGTGGATGTGCGCGTGACACGGATCGGTGACCAGCACCTGTTTGATACTCACTAAACTGGTTCCAGGTCCCATCATGGCTTTGTGCTTCACATCAGAGCCGCTCGCAAAGCTGGATATCGAGGGCAAAAGCGTGCTGCTCAGTGCCATACTGTCAAACTCGCTCGTGCCTGCAATAAAATAATAAAGAAATAATGTGTATAAATATATATATATATATTCCTTGTCAGTCCTGAATATGACACATCTGCCCTCCAAGTGCAAAACGCACCTCATGGGTTGAAAACAAAAGTCCTTGATGGGATAGTCTTTATTGCTGCGAGCGTTGCGCAGCACTGACGGTCCGGTCCGAAGAGCGCATCAAACGCGCCTCCGTGCCATGCCGATGAAAGGTCCACTGAATCCGGCACCGTGGATGAACCGGGTCGGTATCGTTGCGGTGACCCTCGGGGATTCCCTATCTCTCTCTCAGTGCCGCGACTGCCATTCGGGACCCGCGAGCTCTCCGGTGTCTGGACGGGAATGACTCGTCAGATGCGCGCAGGGATTTCCTCGACTAGTTCTTAAATCCCGGACACGCCTCTGTCGTTGCGCGGCAACCGCAAAAAAACACGCCGTGACGTCATCGAGCAGGGAAAAAAGAAACTGGCAGCGGGCCGATATTTTGTATCCACACAAACATGTGCTTGTTAGCAACCGAGATCAACAGAGTCCGTTTTTCCTGTTCTATCAGCGCGTCACAGACAGACGCGGCGCGTG